>NW_027642603.1:0-175553 GCF_032717465.1 Coenobita brevimanus | reverse complement strand
TTCAGTTTAGGTTTAGGATGGACTAACTTGCCTACCTGCTTACCTGCCTGTCTGCCTACCTAATTACCTACCCACTTACCTGTGTGTCCCTGCGTGCCTGCCTGTCTTCCTACCTACCTACCTACCTGTCTACACACACACACACACACACACACACACACAAAGGCTAGGGAGACATGTTTAAGGCTATTTAGTGATGAGATGAACCCCGTGATAAAACTAGCAAGGTTTTGTTTGGTGTGTCCTGCCCTCTGTTTCTCCAACCCACAAACCTGTTTATTTATTTCCATATTAAGACAAACCCCCCATTTACCATATAATTATCGAAGTTCCTATTTATTCTCTTAGTTATTATTTATCTTCTATCTTAATTATCCATAGACTACCCCAAAGCTGTCTCATTATTACCATACTAATCAGATCCACCTCTTTCTCAGACACTCTTTCTCAGTGTAATTATTTATCCCAAAACCAATTTATTCTCAAGCTCAGCTAAAGCCACCTTTATGTGTTAGTTTTATGTTTTTCCTTTTTAATATTAACTTGCCTTATTGTGAAACGTTTGGTGGTTATATAAGTGAAGACAAAGGATTAAGTAAGCAGTCCTAAACTCTGGTTGAGACAGAGAACGTTGATAAGGCAAAAAGAAAGATTATAAATGTATGTCGACCCAGCATCCTAGCCGTCAAGTCTCCAAGTCTAGAGAGAGGGCCGAGGGAGCGCAGTGGTGAATGGAGTCAGTGTGGACCGCGAGTGAGCTAAGAGAGGACGTACGCCCCTGTCACTCCCTCCAGGGACCAGAGTGTCGCGGCTGTGTTAGTGGTTCGGTTCCTTACTCTCCTGCAGAAGTCTTACCTCGAAGCCTCCTTCCCCTCGTTCACAAGTCTCAAAGCCTCCTTGAGCACCTACAGCAGTATTTTTCCCCTCCTGCAAAAGTCTCAAAAAGCTTCCTTGAGCACCTATAGGTCTCATTCAGTGGCCTACTCCTCCTCCAGAAGTCTCAAAAACCTGGCCTCTCGAGAGTGGGTTAGGCGCGCGACAGGTACGTGCTCGATGGCCCACCTCACCGCACCTATTACAGTTGGTTGGGGCATCCCCCGTGGATTTTCCAGTGCCTGTTTTTTCTTTTGGAACCTTGGCCTCTTTTGACTCTACACTTACATGTGCAACTACATCCCTTCTCTTTTCTTTTGCTACATTTACATCTGCCAACGACGAGTGACTTCGTTGTGCCCACTCAATGGCTTTACTCACAACTTTATCAAGGGCATCGACAGGGCCTGTAAACTCTTGCTGGTCAAGTGTTGCTCTATACTGGGCAGGGAATACGTCGAGAAAGTTGTCCAAAGCATGGTACAAGGAATAGTCATAGTACCGAGGCTGCAGAGTTCCAATGCGTTTAGCTATACTAGTCAATCGCAGCCAGTATTCAACCAACCGTTCGCCAGGATTACGACGCGCATGTTTTAACGCATGAAATGTAGGTTGGAGAGTTTGTTCTGGGGACAGCAGCGTTGTGAGAATAGATTTAAACCGGTCCCAATCATCACTGACCTTGATAATGAGGTCCTCAATGCTGTCATGTACCCCACCTAGAGTGTACTCCCGGACCACATCAAAGCGACCGGCAATAGTCCACCTAGGTCCCGTAGTCTTACTCTCTATGTCCTGAAGCCATTTGCTAAGGTCTGTTTCTAAGATGACACCAGGATATTCAGGTAATGTGGCAGTTCTACTTGCAGCAAAGCTCTTTAACCCTTTAACGCGGTAGACAGCATCCTTAGCATTATCGGCAATAGCCTGCGATAGTTGGTTGGACAGGGTAGCGATCCCTGCTGCAGCTGGATAAATATATCCGATGTTACGTTACGGGGCAATTTGACAGAAAGTCCTGTCCCTTAAGAAATTTGAAATAAAAATTGGCAAATTTCCTCTTAAACCATAAGCATAGAGCTTCATTAGTATACCGTGTCGCCATGTCATGTCATAGGCTTTATGGATGTCCAAGAACACACCTATCATGAATTCTTTATTGGCAAATGCCTCTGCAATACAATGCTCCAAATTCATTAAATGGTCTAGTGAACTTCTGTATTTACGGAAGCCACATTGTTGATCATTTAACAAATTCTTCGACTCTAAAACAAAACGAAGCCTATTGTTTACCATTTTTTCCATGACCTTACATAGACAAGAAGTCAACACAATAGGACGAAATGAAGTGGGATTCATAAGACGACCAGCCTCTTTGGGTATCAGTATGACGAGCGCAAAGTGCCATGAGTTTGGGAACGTTCGAGACGCCCAAATCTCATTGTACAATCGCTAACATCTTAATCAGGTTGTCCTGATTAAGATGCTGGATCATACCATACGTGATGGTGTCTGGTTCAGGGCTGGTGTCTTTACAGGATTTTAGGGCAAGGAGCAGTTCATCTAGCGTAAACTCTTGGTTGTACGGGAAGCCTACGTCTTCTGTGGCAAAGTCTAATATCTGTAGCTCAGCCGTGCGTTTATGATGTTGAAAACGCGGATCATAATTGGCTGAGGTACTTACATGAGAAAAACTCCTGGCGAGGATGTTAGCGACGTCCACGGGCTCGTCATAGATGTTATTATTAACCCGCAGGGTGGTGATACGTATGTATGGGCTTTTATTATTTAATATTCTTATAGTGGACCAGACTTTACGTAATGGTGTTGTACGAGTCACCGTGGACACAAAGGACCGCCAGGAGTCACGTTTGGCCCTTCTTATTATTCTCCTTGCCTCAGCCCGTGCCTGTTTGTATACAATAAAATTTTTCTCAGTGGGCTGACTATCAAAAATCCTGTATCTCCTATTGCGTTTTCTTAATGCTTGTCGGCAATCCGGCGTCCACCAATGTGCTCTATGCTTCGCCTGAACTGTAGAAGTCTTGGGAACAGCAGCCTCAGCTGCGTGTAATATGGAAGTAGGTATATTTTCGACCTTAACATCTATGGTCTCCCCAGATATATCTAAATTGGCGATCCTTGAGAAGGATTCCCAATCTGCTTTCTTATAGTTAAATTTTGGAGGTGGAGTGTCCGAAATGATGTCGCGTGTATAAGAAAGACAGATGGGTAAATGATCACTTCCCAAGGAGTCGTCGTAAGGGTCCCATGAGAAATCTTGATGTATACCAGGGGAGGCCAAAGATAAGTCAATGGCCGAAAAGTTACCAGTACGATCATCTACACGAGTCGCTCTACCATCGTTCAGAAGACAGAGGTTGGACTCTAGTATTAGGTCGGCTACTTGCTCCCCACGACCATCAATCCTCGCTACCCCATTGATAGTGATGGGCGTTAAAGTCGCCCAACACTAACTTATTCTCAGGTAGATGTTCAACTAGTGAATTTAAAGCATCACTATCAATGGGGCCATGTGGAGTACAGTACAGAGAGCAAATAGACAGATACGTGTTATTAAATTTGACTCTGCACGCGACCGCTTCCAGAGTAGAATTTAGAATCACTTCCGTTTGTGGGTGTGATTTGTGGGTGTATATGGCGACTTCGTGACCTTCATATCTTCTATACGACTGATAGTGTTTGAACTGTGGAGGATCAGGGTGATCCTCCAGGCGCGTCTCCTGTAAGCAAATAACGTCTGGCCTGTGTATTGACAGCAAGATTGCTATATTTGGTAACTTATTCCCGACACCTCTACAATTCCACTGTAATACAGTGAAAGCGACAGTTTAAGATTTACGAGGGTGGCCAGTGCTCTTAGTTTTTTTATGCCGCCCGCCACCAGGCGAGTGGCTACCGGGGGACCTTTCCCGGTGCTTGCTCGTGGAGATCTCCATATTCTCGTCAATAACAAGGCTCCCAGAATCCATTGAGGAAGAGCTATTCTTTCTCTCGCTCGCTGGACTAGGAGCATGAAGGACATGAGGACGTGACTGTTTGGTGAGGGTGGTCAAGTTAATTTTATCTGACTTGTCAGACTTCTGTTTTGGCCGCAATGACTGCGAAGGAGCAGCGTCAGCCTCAGAGTATGAAGTGGCAACAGGGATGTCTGTCAGAGAGTTGGAACGTACAGGAGGCTTAGACCGAGAGGTAGGGCGTAGGGCATGAGGGGCGAATGTTAGGTCAGTCTGTGTCTCAACGGTGCACATCACGGGACGGGACACAACCGCCGATGCATAGGAGATATTAGGCTTGGGAGTTGCATGCAACTCCTTCACCTTCTTCCTTACATCGTAAAAGGAAATGCCCTCAGTTGCCTTCACTGTGCAGACCTCTTTCTCCTCCTTCCACTTGGGACAAGCCCTTGAGGAAGTGGAGTGAGCATCCTTGCAGTGAAAGGAGCACTCAGTCTCGGATGTACAGTTGTCAGCAGAGTGACCTACAGCCGCACACTTGCCACACACGATGTTGGAAGCCCGACAAGCCTTTTCGTGGTGTCCATAGAGTTGACACTTTGCACAACGAAGGGAGTTCGGGATGTATGGTCTGACATTTACTATTTCATATCCAACTTTCACATTGGTTGGGAGAGATACCTTTCCAAAAGTCAAAACAACTGTTGCGGTCTTCGTCCTTATGCCTTCCGAAAATCTTGTGATGAATCTGGCCTCTATTACATCTTGCTAAGCAAGTTCCTGTACGATTTCTTCCTCCTCCATAAGCACAAGATCCTTGCAGGTGATAACACCCTTGCAGGAATTCATGGCGTGCGGGATCGTTTTTTGGACATCGTGACAGTGGAACTTCCTCAGTTTAAGCAAATCCTTGACCTGAGCTGAATTCTTGGTCTTTACGAGAAGGTCTCCACTCGCAAGTTTTCACTTGTTCCACCTCTCCTGCACACCCATCAATCACCTTCTTGATGATGAAGGGATTGAGGCTGGACAGGGGAGTGGAACTAACCGCCTGAATCATGAAAAACTCGGCGTTGTGTATGTTAATGTCAAGACGGGTACGTGTCTGGGGCCGTTCAGTCTGGGGGCAGTCCGTCCGTGCAGCAGTCGGGGGTCGGTCAGGACTACCTCCCCCCCTGAAGGGGGGGGGAGGCAGTAGTGGCGTCCGCCATAGTTACCACTTCCCCCTCACGGGGGAAGTGGGAAGAAAGAGAAAAACAACCAAGGGAGAAATTGCCCGGGGAAACACACCTAGTCTGAGATTACCCTCTCAAACCACTCTCGGGAGGACGCGCCTGTGTGTCACTCACCCCAGAGCGATCAGTGGGGGGTACACTCCAGAGGTGAGTAAGCAAAGGCAATCTCAGTAATTAGATATAGACACCTACTATATCTACTAAGGCCAGGGAGGAAAATGAGGTCTAGCTAACCTAACTTTATTGAAAAACGCCCTAGTGGCGAGTAAAAGGAAAAAGCTAACGCCGGTGAGGCAACCCTGCAGCCAGAGGAGAGCTCAGAAACACGTCTTCCTTCTCCACGACCATTCATCAAAGTCGCCTGAGTGTGAGTGTCGCCGTGACCAGGTGACTGTGTCAAGTGTCGCTATCCTCTCCCTGTCTTATTTATAGTTATATTTCCCCTACAAACTCCCAATCTTGTTTATCCCCTTTGTGATCAGTTCAGTGTATATCCTACCTAAAAGTGACACATAGACAATACCATATATAATTCAAGATATCCCTGTATGAGCATTGTAGTGTGCACTGAGTGTAACTATATTTTGTGGTGCTGAATGTTAACTCTGTGTCTCTGTTCCCCTGTATCTCAAATATCACTCTGTGTTGTATTGTAACGGTTAGAATTAAGGTTATAGATGTGTTAAGGTGTACTGCCTGGTTTTTATGTCCTGTTCCTTTGTTGGTGCTTTACTTCCGGTCTAGAAAGAGGACCCCGCTTCAGTCGCTAGTGTTTTTAGGACGAGAAGTCGCCTTAAAAACACCAGCATAACACTGGTGGCAAGCGGTGGTTCTGGATCCGAGTAAATGCACGGAGGAACGATAAAAGGAAACTTGTACTATGGCAGCCAAACATCACATTCAATTGCCGAAATTCAACCCGGACCAATGTAACATTGATGAGTACTTGGATATGGTTAAACCCCTCTTAGACATAGGGTTCGACTCAGACAAAGAAAAGATTGCAGTCACATTACCTAACCTGGGTAAAATAATCGCCATTGTCACTCCGAAAATCGTCCCGAGACTATAATGGGATCAATTCAAACAAATTGTGAAACAGGCAGCGACGCCATCTCTGGGCACAGTTGTAGCCTTATCGCAACTAGACGCCCTCACATACGACGGAAGCCTCGATGACACCTTCATCCAGGCTAGGTGGCTCGTCACCGCTGCGTACCCGGGCACAGACGCAAAAACCCGGGAACAACTCATATTCCACAAACTCCTCAGGACCCTCCCCGGTTTCATTAAAAACCACTTCATAATACATGAACCGACGGGAGACCTGGATAAAGAAATCAACCTAATAAGGCGCCTTCTAGCCGTCCACCCCTCCCCCAAACGCATCGGGAACATCAAGCAATTCCCCACGGATCTCATCCCTGTAAATCCGTGGGAATTTTCTCCTTGCTGCCCTGAGTGCCCAATCCACGACATTCGTGAACAGCTAAAAGTAGCCCGGCGCAGCAAAACAACACAAGAGCGCTTACAAGCCTCCCCACCATACACGGATTGCCGCAAGCCTCAAAGCAGGAATGCAAGACGAGGAAGGCACAGAAGGCGCCCCCGCATCCCACCGTAATGACGAGGGCCACCTCACATCTCCCCCAGTCCACGACAGGGGGAAACGTCATCTTTCCTTTTCCTTTCCTCTCACTATCTCTTCTATTTTGCCCTCTCCTATTCCTACCCCTATTCCTAACCTTCCCACCTCACACACCACTTTCTCCACTACTACCGCCTCCCCCCTTCCTATTCCTCCCCAACACAAAGCCTGCCTCCCCCTTCACAGACCTTCTAGAACCCTTACCTCATCTTCCCCTAACCTACTTCCCAAAACCGCCGCCTCCTGCCTACTCCCTCCCACCTACCACCTCACACCACCCGCCACCATCACTTCCCCGCCACTCATTTTTCCCGCCAACACAGCCAACTCATTCGCCTTCCCTATCACACCATCCTCCTCCTCACTCTCACCTGCCTCGCTTTCCTCGCTCACCTCCCCCACCCCACCCTCAACCTCACCATACCCACAAACCCCTTCCCCCACTTCACCCTTACCTGACCCACCACCACCTTCCTCCGATTCTGATCCTTCACCAACCTCACCTCCGCCTGCATCTCCTCCGGCTACCCCACCTCCTCCAACCCACCACTCTCAATCACCGCCCACTACGCCCATCACCAACGCTGCACCACACCACCCATCACCAACTCCCACCTTCACCGCCGCGGAAACAACCACCACAACCGTACCACCACAACCAGAGACGAAAATTGAGAGGGTGCTATAGCGCCACCACGACCGCCCACGTACCTGTCAGAATCCGAGGGACCCCCCACCTTCTCCGCCTCCTACGCCGGACTGACCACCCATCCTCCCTCCGGCTCACTCTCAACCCCCATCAGGAGCCCAACACCTTCACCACCCACTGGGTCAGCCTCCTCCAACACCTCACCCCGGCCCACCAGACCTCCACCTCCACCACCTACCACCTCCAGTCACAGGGTCGTGACTTTTACAAAGCGAGGGTGGTAAAATGCCCGCCGTGCCCGCCGCCGGACCTCCCACCTCACCACCCCGCACCCCACCACCGGGCCGCCAACGCACCACCACCCCAGGAGGATACAACATTGGGGTTAGTGACCCCGATCAAGAGGGTCACCAGGACACTAAAATCCTGAGCCCCTGACCCCCGCAACTGCCCCTACACCAGGTGACCAGGGAAAGGCAACTACCTTGCAGGCGGGACAACCATCGTCAGAAAAGGGGTGGGACTGAACTAGCTTCAGTCCCAGGTAACACCGTAGGAGGCCCAAGGGCAGGAGGCCCAAGACTACGGCCTAATAAAGTGTACGAGGGTAAGGCGACCCAAGGCTCCGGCCTTAGTACACCCCAGAGAGAGAGTTGCCCCAGTGCATCCCTCTCCTGCTGTTCTCCCCTACAGGAGCAACACCGCGCCGACAGTCTCTATACGTGGCGGGGAAGGAGCGGCCTTGTACGCCCTTCAGTTGCTTCTGGTCGGAAAGATCAGCTCCCGGCTACGGCCAGAGTACGTACCAGGGAAAAGAGCCCCTGCTATCGTACGTGTAGCTTTTCCCTACTACGGGAGCAACACCGCGCCACATTAACACTTTTTTCGATTTTCATCTTTCTTCCTCCAGACGATTTTCTTCAACTCTGGAGAGAAATTTCGTACTGGAGGGGTTAGATAGTGTCACCATCAACCCCTTCACTACGAGGGGATCTCCTAAGCTGAATAAAATCGTCCGGTTACCTAGAACAAAGTAACTAAGTCATTCTCTGTCTGAAGGGGTTATTGTGTCTGTCCCATCATCCCGAGAGGGTTTCTTTAAGCTCCAGGAAATCGTCTAAAGGTAGCAAAGTGTAGCCTAAACATGACGTTAGTACTTGGTCTAGGCGCCACAGATCGAATCCCGGAGGTGAACAAAGGTTTTTATATCATATAGACGTTTTATATTTTATATTTTGTAACTTTCAGAGGCATTTACTCAGCTTTAGGAGTCTTATGGATAGGCTTAATCAAACGTATCGAACCTCCCATGTTAGAAAAAATAGCTTACAGAAATGCGTCTCGTACAGAAGAGGCGGAATGGACAGATCGAGTGACTAAGATACTGAATTATGTATATGAGTGGTTTTGTTGTTATTACTATTATTATTATTATTATTATTATTATTATTATTTCAGGCAAATGTCCCAGGCTTCTAGACCGGCTGACTAGCGAATATTATTAAGTCTCCCGTGGCTCCGTGCTCCTTCCACTCAAGAGCCTGCACTTCACGCATTCCACGCACAAGATGGCGCCACCGCTGCATTCCTGCGAAGACGAGAGGTCAAGAGGACGACACTTGCTTTTTGTTTGTTTGTTTACTGTAATTGCTTAAAGTTGTGATCCCTCCAACTTGAATGCTCAGTTGTAACTATAGATAACTAGAATACGATGCTAGTCACGAAGAAGGGCTATGAAAAGATACAGAGCTCGTAGTATTGGCTGGATGAATCACTCTTGCGTGATAATCAAAGACGGTGAATAAAACCCACACTTGTAGACGAAGAATATAATTACCAAACAGTTTCGGTGGACACTGCCACCATCTTCAGTGGTCAAGATAGTGAGAGGGAGTGACGTACTGATTATACAAGGGTTCCTTTTTATGCCTGTGTGTGTGTGAAAGGGTGGGGTAAAGGTGAGGTGGGGTGGGGTAGATTGTAAGCGGGGATTGGCAAAGGGGGATTTTGGGGGGGAACATTACCGGACAGGTCAGGTGTAATTCCTATCTGACCTTACCTGTGTCGTAGCAGGAAGAGACATGTCCCTTCCTGCTACGACACAGATAAGGTCAGATAGGAATTACACCTGACCTGTCCGGTAATGTCCCCCCCAAAATCCCCTTTGGGTTAATCCCCGGTTACAATCTACCCCACCCCACCTCACCATTACCCCCCCCATCCACACACCCACAGGCATAAAAAGGAACCCTTGTATAGACAGTATGTCACTCCCTCTCACTATCTTGACCACTGAAGATGGTGGCAGTGTCCACCGAAACTGTTTGGTAATTATATTCTTCGTCTACAAGTGTTGGTTTTATTCACCGGCTCGTAGTATTTTTTTCTTTTAACTAAGATACATGAAATAAGCTGCAAAAATACGAAAATACGAGCTTACTTAATGTAAATGAATTATAGTACGTTCAGGATGGAGGGAAGGCATTTTGTATTTTGTTTGTGATGTTATAGTACAGTGGTTCCCAACCTTTTTGGTCCTGTGGCCCCCCGAGAAACTTATGAGAAGCAAACTAGCACAGTAAGGTATATTTCATACTTGATTTGTCAGGTTTTACCCAGACCAAATAACTTATAATATCTTATATTACCAATAAGGCCCATGGCTCCCAGGTTGGGAACCGCTGTTATAGTGTCTCTCAGGATCCTAGGATCCTGTCTCGGCTGAACCAAATTGTCTGGCGTCAGCTGGAACATGATGCTAGAGTTATGTCGGTCGTGAGGGGGTTAATGGTGACGGTATTGACACTGTCAGGCTCCTATGACTCACTCAGTCGAATAAAATCGTCTGAGTCAGCTGAAATGAGGTACTAGAGTTGTCCCGAGCATCACTCAGGGGGTTAAAATCCTAACCCTCTAGTGCTTGGGACAACTCTAGTATTCCATTCCAGCTGACAGACGTTTTTTTTCGGCTGAGTGAGTCATAGGAGCCTGACAGTTACTACACTCACCAATCCCCACCGCATGACCGGCATAACTCTGGCATATCATGTTCCAGCTGACGCCAGACATTTTGGTTCAACAAAATTTTCGGGCGTCAGCTGGAACATGATGCTAGAGTTATGTCGGTCGTGAGGGGGTTAATGGTGACAGTATTGACACTGTCAGGCTCCTATGACTCACTCAGTCGAATAAAATCGTCTGAGTCAGCTGAAATGGGGTACTAGAGTTGTCCCAAGCACCAGAGGAAGCACCAGAGGGGGGTTAAGAACCCCCCTCTGGTGCTTGGGACAACTCTAGTACCCCATTTCAGCTGACTTAGACGATTTTATTCGACTGAGTGAGTCATAGGAGCCTGACAGTGTCAATACTGTCACCATTAACCCCCTCACGACCGACATAACTCTAGCATCATGTTCCAGCTGACGCCAGACAATTGGTTCAGCCGAGTGGGTTTGGGGCCTGGGGGGCACTAAATGAAAATATCGAAAAAATATTAAAGGGGGGGCTATATCAATTTTTGCCAAAGGAGGTATACCAAAATTGGACTTTTTAATAAAACCCCCTCCTCTCTCACTCCCTGTGTTTTGTATATATCCCTCTCTGTCTGCCTGTGGTGTGTCTGTCCCACCCTCTGTGTGTGTGTGTGGTGTGAAGGTGGCTGTGTACGTGTCTTGTGTGTGTGTCTACTGTGTGAAGGTGGCTGTGTACGTGTCTTGTGTGCGTCTTGATGTGTGTATGTATGTAGTATTGTGTGCGTCTTGATGCGTGTATGTACGTAGTAGTGTGTGTGTGTCTTGATGTGTGTATGTATGTAGTAGTGTGTGTAAGTGTCTTGGTGTATGTGAGCTGAAGTGCAAGTATTGGGGCCTTGTGGTTTTAAGGAAAGCCTGCTACGCAAACTTCCCTCAGCCACATTTTAAAGAAACCTCTATCACACCGGGACTTGAACCCAGGTCTTCCCGATTACCAGGCCAGTACCATGCTGACCCTGCTGCCGCGGCCCCACAAGGTTAGCGGCTAAAACTTCTACTGTATTTTATTTCTTTACATGTTTACAAAAAATGGGAAATTGAACAACATGCATAGACTAAACTAAATTTTCATGTACCTATTAATGTCGCTTTAGGAGGAGATATCTCGAAATTTCCTGAGCTACTTGGAATACCTAAGCCTGCAGTTTAATGCTAATCATGAACAAGTGCTATGGAAAGAATATAGAGCAGTTGTTACTTATATAAAGGGAGAAAGTAAAAACTGGAACTTACGTCTGCTATCCAACGGCAAGACTTAAACGATTAACCATATATTACATAAACTTAACACACTGAGTGACACAGAAACTAAACATATGATACAAATTCTTTAATGAAACTTATAATGAGAGTACAAATGACAAAATATACACTGCACAGGAAGACAGTACAGTACTCATTGGTCATACTTTCCGTGCGAACTAGAGAATGAAAGCCTATCTGTTGTACCGATTTATAAACGGAAGAGATGAATCGCTAAATCTGATCCACAGTAAATAATAATAATAATAATAATGAATACATAAAACAATAAAGACAAACTATATAGACTACATGTCCACCCTAAACTGACAAAAACCTGGCATCTCTCCACCTTGAATGCTGAGCTGTTTCTAGAGATAAAGACTAGATTATCATGCAAATCACAATGATCTATGGGGAGGATGCAAAACCATAATACTGTCTTATTCTGCCACTTAGATACAGGAACTAAGCAGCAGAAGGACTAAAATTTGTCAAGGTGAGCCAACTACAATGACACAGATGAAGTCTGAGATTATATAATGTGTAATCATGAACTGATTGCATCATTCAGTAAAGATTACAAAAGGAAAAGCTATCAAATCTGAAAGTGTAAGTACTATACAAGATATGAGTGACCTTGTACATCCATATTCTGAGATATGCTTCCTATATCATAGCCTACACATAAATTCATCCCCCTCAACAGTAATGGTATATTCCTGCTGTCTCCTGACTTCCAATCAACTTATGAAACCTCTCTCCTAATTACAGTACAGTAATATGTTAATGAAGGCTGCTAGTAATTACCTTCAGTATGATAATTCTTATTTAAAGGTAGCAGCAATGGTTAATGAAGGATGTAAGGTATGCAGTCCTTCCAGTTCAATATACTATATCTCCAATCAGGCTTTATCCAGTGTCTCTCCTACACATGTTAAAGAATGTCATATGGGACTCCAAGTTTGAAAAGTCTCTCCTATGTTGATTAACATAGTTTAAAGGTAACAAGAATGGCTTAATGAAGCCTGTCCCTAACCCCTTCAGTCCAAAATCTCTCCTCCTATCAACCTTTAATTACTTTCCTACTGAACAGGTTCCTGAAGGTTGTAATGTGACCCTTCCAGTTTGAAAAGTCTTACCCAAGCTGAATAACAGTCATAAATTAGCAAGAATAAAGGCTAATCATTGGAGCAGTTTGTGCCCTGTAATCCAAAAGATGTAGTTATATTCTCATTTTACTATCTATTTCTACCACCAGACCATCATATCTAACTTGAGACAGACATATAGTACTGTATTAAAGGGATTAATGGAGGAAGAACGTGACTGAAGAGTATTGTATCAGTGCTGTAATAAGAAGGGGTAGATTGAATGATGGGGCATGTTGAAAGGATGGAGGATGGCAACTGGACACAGAAAATGGCTTGGAACAAGGTCATATAGTGTGACATCAGGGATAGGAGGCTGATCACAGAGGTTGCCAGAGGACTAATCGCAACCAGCTAGACCAATGGACCACATAGCTCTGAAGGGCAAGGAGAGACCTCGTATACGCTACCCTGGTGGGGGCTCGAACTGTCAACTTTATGGTTGTGAAGAGCAAGCGCTACTACTGAGCTACTGCAATCGAGCAGCATGGAAAGTCGCCATTAGGTGACCAAAGCCAATGCATGCAAGCATGTTGGAACCTTCATAAATGATACGATATAACCCCTCCAGTTCAAAGTCTTTCCCATGCTGAATATCATCTGAAGGAAGCATGAATAAAATCAGTTCATCTTTCAAGTGTGTGGTTAAAACTGAAATCCATCCATCCATCCATCATCCAATCCTACGTTGCCCCATGAGGCGCGTAGGAGCCCGGGGCTAGGCAGTTGGTCCTGACATTTAAGATGAGAGAGACCAATCTCACTCATCCCCGAGAGGCATTAAGTGAGCAATAAACCCCAATCATCCCTTGGATATGAACCTTCACCGGCTTATGGTTTCCTGGTGTACAGGAAACCACTTGGCTTGTCACTCAGTGTAAAGTCACCCACAGGCAGAAGGAAGAGGAAAGAATGAAGGAATGCAAGACAGAATTGGAAGCGTAAAGTCACCCGTAGGCAGAAAGACGAGGAAAGAACGAAGGGGAAAAAACTGAAATAAAATACTTAATCCATGGGTCTTTGCATCTGGTATTGTATTTTAATCCTGTTAATTCTAAGTAATATCATTCAGCTTAGGAAAGAGTACATGAACTGGAGTGGCTAAAGCCTTGATCAACTTCTTTACTACTTGGAGACTCTTCCAAAGGAGATTAAACTTGCTTACTGGCCTAGTTCTACCAGAGGAAACAATGGCTAATGGGGTCTCTGAAGATTATTAAAACTGTCTACAAGTTATTTTTTCTAGCCTGAGAGATCTCCAACCCTTTCAGATTAGTTGATGGCAAGTGTGGCAAGACTGCACAGATGATAAGACTAGTAACCAAGGAGATATCACATGAAGAGAGACTGTGTGAAGGGAACTCCTAAGGTGATCAAAATTGCCTACAGAGCATTAATTCTATCCTAACATAAATTCCTAATCTCTTGTAATTGAGCTGATGGCCAATTGTTGTTAGCCTGGCTGTCAGTATGAATGGTAACCCAGGAGACTTACTCCTTCCTTACAACTAGGACTCATTCTAAGCAACCACAAACTGGTATTTGAATTGTATGAGTGACCCAGGTCCCTCATATTAAAACAAGTTATGTCATTACAACCATCTGAATGTATATGTGTGGGTCATTTCACTAACCATGATGTACTGTTGATAGTTCTTTATATATTTTCTATCTATCTATCTATAGCCCGACGCCCTAATCCAGCAAAGGGTGGCCGCAGACAAAACGCCTCCAAGTCACTCTGTCACCCACCATTTGACTCCCCTCCCCCCAACTCACCTATTTATTTTTTCTTACCTGTTGCTGAATCATACCTCAACCTTCTTTACATTGAGAATTAGGTTCTGGTTGATACTGTAGAGGGATGCTTTGACATGGTGGCACCAATATCACCAGGCAATAGAGCTGGCTATATTCTATCTTTCTATCTATTGCCAGACGCCTCAATCCCGTTTGGGGTGGCCACAAACAAATCGCCTCCTACAATAAAACCTTCTCCTCTCCATATTGACTATTGAGCCAGAAGGGTCATAGCAACCACACATAAGCTTTGAGGTAAAACAGGGTGAATTTCATGAATATTAGTAACTCATACAGTACTATGATTATCTGATTAAATGCTGGAAGTTTTATGCAGGGGTTCATTGGCAAATTTTGAGGTGCAAGATATTCAGGAAAAATTATGGCCAATATTATGTTTAATCTACCATTATCAAATTACGCCCTGGCCCCCCAAAAATGAACTACATAACAAACTCCAATTGCCAAGTAATACAGGCCATGACACTGAATTATATAATGAAATGGAATCAAGAAGAAATGGCAATGAAAAGGAAACAGCAGCATGAAGAAATGTTACATAAAAGCCATTACTAAAAGACCTTAAAATTGAACAGTAAGTGAAATACAGTCAGGAGGTAGAATGATTGCCTCAAAAATGTCAAAACTTCTGAAAATTGATATAGCTACATAATACAGTAATTCTGAAGGGCTTATGAGAAAATTCTCTTGTGGCCACAGGGAACGGGGTACAAGATTAATTGATTTATTTAACTCCTTCAGTATGACCCTCACTCTGATGGGTCAAGTCTCAAAGCCAATGCCTGGCAGATCTGATCTTCTGAATCACAGTGGCTTAATGAACTCTACTTGATTTAACATAATAGAATTAATATACTCATTCTAACTTATTTGCTTTAACCTACAACACTCAACTTACTGTACTTAGCTTAACCTACTAGACTTAACTTACTACATATAACATTTAATTTAACCAGCTCAATATTACCACAGTTTAACCCATTCCACCTTACTTTAATTCTTATGGGGTACATGGGGTTAAGGGCTATAAATCTTATGAGGGATTCACAACAGACTTAGGATCAATTTCATCTCATAACTAAGAGACATGGGTTAAATTCAGTTCTCTTTTCTCCTCATCCAACTTGAAAAAAAGAAATCACAGCTATGGCGGAAAACGGATCATAAATCCATCTGAAAGTATATATTGTACAATTTTTTTATACTGTATCATACATTTAGCCAGTCCTCTCATAAGTCAGGGATCACGCTAAATTATCAGAACTTTTCCCATATCAGGCAGCAATGTTTGAAAATATTACAAACTTTTCCATTCAACTCATACTGTAAATCAGGAGAAACAAGATCAGATCAGATATACATGAACCAATGGTCACTCTGCCATTAAATGTCTGGACTGAAAACACTAGCCTCGTACTCCTACGCTTCTCAAGGGGTACTAAAGGACTGCATAAGATTTTCTTTTTTTTTACTGTCATGAAACAGACTGTATGTAACAATTTTTGTTTCCTTGAAAACTTTCAAAATACACTGCTGATAAATAACACCTTTTTTCCTGTTAAAATTGCTTGTCATTCTTCATAAAGTTGCTTTGTTCTGTTGTTTTAGATTTGCCTTTGGCTTTTTAGCCCTCCTCATGAATCTAACACATCTCTAAGGTACTTCACTTAAAGCAGAAATTTGCCTGCATGCATCCCAGACTTATAAAGAGGATTTATGTTATGGATAAGGATCATCAAATGATAATTTCCAAGCCATGTCATGGTGACATAACATATCCGATCCTTCTGTACTACTGCTGACTCCACTCTGTAATGTGGGCTGCAAGTTGATTAATCTAACAAGTACAGGTGTTCTATACTGTACATGTCTATTTATGGCCAGATACCTTAATCCCAGAAGGGGTGGCCACAAATGAACTGCCTTCATGTCACTCTGTCCTCTGCCATCAGGCTGCCCTTTCTCCAGCAGATACCCCATCACTCATACAAATTTTGGGTTTTCTGATGCTTCTGTAACCATATAACCAAACCATACGTGCTCCCTACGTGTGAACAAGTGGGTTGGTGGAGGGTTAGTGCCCCTCCCCTTAAAACAAATAACTCAAAGTCAAATGGCCACCCCTTAAGGGATTATGGTGTCTGGCAATAGACAGATAGAGAGACTGTGGTATAATAAAATATAATATAATAATAATTTGGTTTTATGCCAGGTATCCCCGAAGGGCTAAGGCGTTGCCCTTGGGTAAAGGACTTTTGGACTGGAGAGTGTAGCATTTTATGACCGGATGCCCTTCCTGATGTCTACCAATGACCCTTGGGTGGATTCGATCCTCCGACCCTTCGGTCAGTGCGGAGCGTTCTAACGCACTGAGCCATGGCTGCTAGCAATATGTAAAGTAAATGAGTAAGGAAGAGGTGCCAAGAAATCTCGTATGCACTAGTGTCCCCCAGTGCACTGAATTAGTTAGTTGAAGAACATGGTGCAAACAGCCTAACTGCTTATTTACACATACAAATATTCATCATAACATATTCTAACATCATAGTACTGTACACTGTACAACTGACATGATATTTTATACCAGTAAAGTGATCCTTGAAGGGATAAGAGACTGAATAGGGAGGCTTCCAGACATTGAGAAGTGTGGAGAGCCACCATTAATTGGCCAAGGACAATGCATGCAAGCATGTTGTAGCCTTAATATATGATATGAAAGGACCAGGCACCTGGTGGTTTAATGGGTAATTATTGTGCTCCAGTCGGATTGAGCCAGTTAAGGTTTATATCCTAGGGGTGGTTGGGGTTGATTGCTCATGTAATGCCACTCAGGGATGAGTGAGGCTGGTCACTCTCATCTTAAATGTCGCGACCAACTGCCTAGCCCCCGGCTCCTATGCTCCTTATTGGGCAATGTAGGATTGGATGATAGATGGATGGATGAAAGGACTTTGGGCTATGTTTGGTGTCCACTGTTTAGTAACTCTGCAAGTGTATTCTGATCATTACTTGTTCTCTTTAACACAAGTCTGCCTAAGGAGTCTTTCGTACTGTACACATGGTGCTAAGAGGGACTCCTTCGTGTGGTGGGACTGATATAATCATGTGGCTTAACTACAGTACAAAGTAATACAAAATTATGTCCCTCACCACCCTCTTTTTCCCCCAGACCAGTTTTGGCGCCAGCAGTCCACCAAATTCACATTCAGACAAGCCTATGGTTACTACTGCTGGTTCAGTACAACCTGCCAAATCCGAACATCCAATTTCCAAAATATTTTTTCATGATATAGAGGGGTGTTGATATCATGTCCTCACACATTCAAGGTATAACTGAAGACTGAGTTCTTTTGTGGACATGTTTAAGAGCAGATAATAAGTTACTAATGCAAGTGCTTCAGTTTACTTATTGTTCTCAATTGCCTTGACTACATTATTTGTTTCACAAGTCATTTCTCACAGCTGCCATTATGATTCCACTTTCCAAAATGTTCCATTTTGCATAAAGCCTTTGGACCTAGGCATTTTGGATCTGAAAGGTTGTACTGTACACCTACTACTACTGTTCTTAGATGAATACAATACTTTACATATCTATTATCATTACCATAAAAAATACAGTCTCATCATACTTCTTTCACGGTGTAGGATCCTGTGGCTAGGCTAACCTAGTCCAATACATGTAAGGGTAGATGACCTGTCTACATCCCTTGGTGGTGTTTAAAAAAAAAAAAAAATCCAATTGCTTCTTGGGGACAAAGCCATGCATGGATGTCATTCTGACTGGGCGTTCTAACCCCTAGATGTCCTTTTCCAGCCACATGCCCTTACTGGCACCAACCTGTGTCATTGTAGGGTATGGGGTATGATGCATAAAGTGCATGCATAGCAGTGAAGAGCAGGTAGTTACAAAAATGTTTGGCAGAGTATGCTGGCCTACCCTCTATGTTAGTGACACTGAAAAATGTCAAGGGGGAGCTCCAGCTCTCCCTATCACCAGCTTTTCCGCCTTCCTTGAGAGTACAGTACTGCCCTCACAGGCTGGTACCATACTACACCCTGCTCCCGATAATAATTATTTAATAATAATACAGTAATAATAATAATACTAATAACAATAATAATAATAATGCAGGTGGGGAAGGCACCAGGTGTGTCTGGGTTGACTGTTGAAACACTGAAAGCCTCAGGAGATACAAAAGCAAGGTTAGTAACTGACCTGATAAATACGATTATAACTGAGTGTGTTGTCCTAGTTGATTAGCTGAAGAGTGTACAGTAATTGTAAATGTCTACAAGGGGAAGGGTGATGCCCTGGAAAGAAGAAATTATAGAGGCATAAAGTTTTAGACCAGAAAATGAAGGTAATGGAGAGAGTTCTAAAAGGTATGTACTGTCACCTCTGCGATCCAGACTTTTACATGGTCAAAAGGGGTAGAAAACAAGTCACTATTGATGACCAATGTGTGATGAAACAGTCAGGAACTCAGATTGATGGAGACTCTCTCCCATTAACGGCCTCTTCAGTTGCGATTATTACATTTCAAGTGGCCAAGTTAAGAGTGGTAGCATGCCAAAATGACTGGGCCAGTCTCCAACTAGGCCAACCCAAGCCCAACCTTCGCAGTTTCCCAGAATGCTTCAAAGTTGTACATTAATAAACTACTAGGTAAGCTCTACACCACCAGTTCTCAAGGGTTATACAAACAATAAGGTTCGAGTGGGAGGGAATGTGTATTAACAAGACCAAAAAGTAGAAATCTTCCCCAGCTACTTGCTTTACAGATTAAACATGAATCAGTTGGCACAAATAGGTAAATACATTGTTCAAAAAATATATACCTATATGGTCCTAATATCAAATGCACAAAACTTAGTTCCTCTGTCCCAGTCCAATGTGTTTCTTCATAATTGTCCCTCTGAGCACAAATTTCCTCTGCCACTGCCGACCTTGACCTCCACACTTGGGACCTTGACTCACTCACTGGTGCTTAGACCTCCACACTTGAACTTTGACTCCCTCAGGTACTTCGACCTCCACACTGGGACTCGCTAGAAGTTAATATGAATAATGAAGAACTATTCCTCCCAATGCAAGTAATCCCTTCACATGATCAGGAAGGTCTCATAATAAAGAAACATGAGTTACAACACTCAGCATCTCAAGTAATAACAGAATAACACATGGCACTACAGACACATAGGTCTGCTCAAAATAATACTTATTGTAGGGATAACATGGAAGAAAAAGTACTGTAACAAATACAGTAAGCATGAATAACCATAAGGGCTCAAAGTAAATGCAGATATTACTAAAGTGATGGTGTATAGGGCTGGTGGCAGTACTGTCAAAGAAGAGGGAGAGTGGCCATGTGAGATCTGCCACAAGGGCGTGGAAAGTAATTCCATCTTGTGCAGTCTGTGATAAGTGAGTGAGGAATTCAGATTAGAATGCAGAAATAGGTTTTTGGTGTTGGAAACGTTGGAAGAGGGGGAGAGAAGTGTAGATGAGATGTGGGAGGATGTGAACAAAGTTTTGCATGAGACTGCTGAATGTACGATTGGAAGGAGACATAGATTCAGGAGAAAGAAATGGATATCAGAGGAAACGTGGGATATGATAAAAAAGAGAGGTGAGGCTAAATTGAGGAGTGAGATGCAATGCGTTGATGAACGAGAGATTGAATTAGCAAGAGCTGCGTACTGGAGTTTGAATTCAGAAGTAAGAAGGTTAGCTAGGAGAGATAAAAGAAGATGTGTGGATGAAAAGGTTGCAGAGACTGAAATCTTAATAAACAAAAATGATGGACAGAGTCAAAGAATAGCATATGAATCGATTAGAGAACTGAGTGGTAATGCAGGTAAATGCAAGGAAATACCAGTTAGAGACAGGGAAGGAAATTTATTGACCAAAGATGGAGATATTAAAAACAGATGGAAAGAGCATTTTGAGACAGTTCTTAATAGACCAATACCACCAGAAGAGGATATACCGTCTGCTCAGGAAGATTAAATATAGAAACAGGAGAGTTGAGGCTTGCAGAAGTGGAGAAAGCAGTAAAACAGTTAAAGAATAATAAGGCACCAGGGGAGGATGGTTTATTTCCGGAAATGTTTAAAGTGGAGGGGGATAGATTAATAATGATCTTGACCAAGCTATTCAATAAGATATGGGTAACGGGGTTACTACCATCAGTTTGGAAGAATGGTGTAATTCTTAAAGTTCCGAAGAAGGGAGACCTGAGTGAATGTGGTAATTGGAGGGGAATCTCTTTGTCACCGATAGCTTTGAAAGTTTTCAGTAGAGTGTTGTTAAATAGGTTGGAGCCAGTGGTTGAGGGTATTCTGAGGGATGAACAGGCTGGTTTTAGAAAGGGACGCGGTTGCAATGATCAGATCTTTATAGTTAGGCATTTGATGTAGCAAGTTAATGAAATGAGAGTACCGTTAAGTCTTTGTTTTGTTGATTTTGAAAAGGCTTTTGATAGTGTTTCGAGAGAGACTATGGGGAAGATCATGAGACATTATGGAATACCAGAGGAGTTTGTGAGGGTCATTATGAACATGCATGAGGACACATTTTGTAAAGTGATGGTTGATGGTTGTCTGAGTGATTCGTTTGAAGTCAAGTCTGGAGTAATTCAAGGTAGTGTTCTATCGCCTTTACTATTTATATTGGTCATTGATTACATTATGAAACGCGCTGGAACAGAAACCGGTGCAGGTATACTTTGGGGAGAGAACAGGAAACTTTTGGATTTAGATTATGCAGATGATATAGTTTTGATTTGTGATGGGCCAGAAGAGATGCAGAGAGTGTTGGACTGTTTGGTGAGTGAAGGTCGCAAGGTGGGTTTGGTTATTAATTGTGGAAAAACTGAAATAATCAATATGAATATGGAAAATGTGCAGGAATGTGTAATTGGAGGTATGGTTGTAAAGCAAGCTGATAGGTTTAAATATTTAGGTACTTATTTAGCTAAGGATGGTTCTTTGAACTTTGAATTCGAGGAAAGGTTAAAGAAGGCTAATCAGGCAATGGGAATGCTTAAAAATATTTGGAATAATAACAATTTTTCTGTGCATACAAAAATCAAACTTTATAAGGTAATGGTTAGGAGTATCTTAATTTATGGACACGAGTCTTGGTACAGCACAGTGACTATGGAAAATAAATTCTTGGTGTTTGAAAACAAAGCACTTAGAAGAATATTAGGAGTTAAGTGGTGGGAAAGGATACCAAATAGTAGAATTAGAGAAATAACGGGAGTGCAGCCGGTCGATGAATATGTTAGGTTCTCACGATGGAAGTGGCTAGGACATGTGTATAGGAGACAGGGAATAGTACGAGGTACACCAGGGTGGGTGGCACTTGGTAGGAGAGGTAGAGGAAGGCCAAAAGAGACGTGGGTGAGGACAATGAGACGGGAAGCTGGAGATGAGTGTTGGGGAGATCTTGAGGAGTTAGCACAAGATAGGATGTAGTGGTGTGAGTTCATCGAGGCCCTATGCATCCCAGAGGGTGCCACAGGAAATGATTGATTGATTGATAAGATACGTAGTGGTACTAGAGGTAGACGCGAGATAATGCTGATTTCATGTGTGCCGTGTGATGGGGAGAGCAGGTGAAGCTTGTCAGGCATGGAGAGACTGACCTTGTTGGTGAGTCTCTCGAGTATGTGGAAGAGTTTTGTTATTTGGAAGACATGTTATGTGCTGGAGGTGGGGCTGAAGCCAGCTCTGTGGCTAGAGTGAGGAGTTGTTGGAAGAAATTCAGTGAGCTGTTGCCTCTCCTGACACTGAGAGAGCTTTCCCTCTGTGCTAAGGACCTCTGTATGTGTCATGTGCCAGGAGTGCAATACTGTATGGTAGTGACACTTGGGCAGCAAAGGAAGAGGATATTTGCAGGCTTAAACATACAGAAATGACAATGAGTGGGTGGATGTGCAGTGCGTCCCTGAACGCGAGGCCTTGGGGGCTAGGTTTATGACTGAAGAGTTGAGAGCAAGGATGGGACTGGAGTGTGTTGTTGTGATGAGGAGGTGCTGACTGAGATTGTCTGGACATGTGGAAAGGATAGGAGCTGACAACTGGGCGCAGAAAGGGATGTGTAAACGTTGGGGGTAGGGTTGCGAGCGGCAGACCAAAGAAGAGCTGGGATGAGGTCAAAAGAGTGTGACCTCAGGGATAGGGGACTGCATAGGGAAGTTGCCAAAGCTCTAGCAGCATGGATATCACTATACTCCTTTCGCAGCAAGAGGTCCGTTCAGGGTGTGGCAGAAGTTGGAATTCCCCCGAGTGCGACGTTGCCAATTTGACCACCAATTATCGGATTATCACTCTGTCTCCCTACCTACCCCCATCTCACCTGTTTCTCTCTCTCTCTCTCTCTCTCTCTCTCTCTCTATATATATATATATATATATATATATATGTATATTGTATATATTTATTATTTATTTTCAACTTTTTTTCCACACCACCTATGAGGTAAAAGTCTAGGCGCGTTTTATTTTTAAGAGGTTTCCCCTATAGGCCTAATCCTCTCTCTGATCTTTAATCATAATCTTCTTCGTCATCAGAACTTTCTGTTATATTGACGAAGAATGACTCTACGAAATGTTCAGCTGCTATGTCTTGTTGTGCTAGACAGGGAGTGACCCTGGGTCCCTCGCCGACCTCGGCGTGGCAACATGGGAAATAAGCGCTGCCACGTGTCATATAATTCATTCAAATCGTTGTTATAATTCTAAAAAGTGATACTCAATGTACTATATAGCTTCCTTTACTATATACAGAATATAAACAACAATTTCAAATAGCACATAGATGGGAAATAAGAGAGAGAGAGAGAGGCACGTACTACGGTTGATTTGGCAGCATCGCTAAAGGTGATTCACCAGGTGGGCCCCACCCTGAACGGATTTCTTGCGGTGAAAGGACTATAGCACTCAGAAATTTTATGCTATCCTTAACCATGCTATACCTAGATCTAGGTTTGGCTGCAATTATTTGGAGAGGGAATAAAATGATGAAAATTCCAAACCTGAACACTGACAGAAGAGCCAAACCCTCCTGTTTTGTGCCCATTTTGGGCCTGTCTGAACCTGAATCCCTGGGTTACCCACATCACATCCTACCAACTCAGTTGCCTAGCCAAAGCTACAATTCCCTACATCGTCATCTGGGGTCCACTGGCACATGGCTCTGGTACACTGCCTGCTCCAATGTGCCATTTCACTCAACCTGTGGAAAAAAATATCATTAATACCATCATCACCATTTGCGATTCATCTGCTTAAGGTTTTGGAATAACAGGTACACCTAACGTGCCACAGCAACAATAATAATAACTATGAGGTATTGACATCCTTGTAATAAGGTTTGCTAAAATTACAAGCAAATTCATAAGCAACAACAAATGATAAAGTGAAAGGAAGTTGTGGTGCTAATGATGATGTGCATGAAAGCATTTTGAGATGGTCTGGCCATGTGGAGGAGCAGAAAGTAAGAGACTGGCTGGAAATGTGCATGTGTGGGAGGGGGAGACTGATGATGAGATGGAAGGAGGGAATGGAGAGAGATTTCAGAAAAGGTGTAAACTGGATGAAGGGCAACCAAATGGCAGAGGATATGGTAACACAGAGGTGATCCATTTGTGGTGATCATTTACAGTATTAAGATATCTCGAGACAGACAAATAGATAAACAGCTAGACTGATAAATAAACAGAGAGACAGACTGACAGGCATACAGATTCATAGTCTTGCTTACCTCACCTAAACTATGTACATTTGGTGCCCTCTCCCCCACCCGTCCCACAGCCTACTGATGATTTCTCTAGCACTGCACTAAGCTCACTTTAACCTGACCCAAAATTGCCCTCTCCCCACTCTCAATGCTGTTTTAACAATAAGAGGAAACTACAAAATTACACTAGTCATGAAGAAATGCTGTGAGAGAGAGTGTGGGGCTGTACTTTGCCACTTAGCTTCACAAAACAGGCCCAGGGCTAGGCTACTGCAGTCCAGTACATTTAAGGGTAGATAACCAGCTAGCTGCCCTTGGTGGCATTACATGACTAAAAAGCCTCCAGTCACCACTTGGGGATAGAACTTATGCAATTCTGTCACTCCATATGGGGCATTCTAACCTCTAAACCACCACATACCACAACTACAAATAAAACAATCTTAACCCGTTGATTACGCATTTACCTTTCTTTATCCCACCCATGGCGTGAAAAAAAAAATATATATATATATATATTGTTCATTATAAACTTGGATGTTTCAAGAGAACATTTAGGAGTGATGAGGTGAGTATCCTGCCTTGATTCCACATTTTCAAGCGGTTACAGTTAATTTACTTGTATTATTGTGTTTGTGAAAATTAGATATGGCAATGGAGATAACATAGAGGTGAGCATTTCTAGTGAGTATTCGTGTTTCGTGATCAGAAAGGGCAACAAATTCCAAGCAGACGTTGAAGAAGGCTGGCTTCATGAGTATCCTGGTCCACTTCCATGATTTTACCTCTAGCATCTGATTTACGTGCATTATTCTGCTCATTAATATTAAATAAGTTAATGGAGCGTACTAGGGAGTAAGTATGTGAAAGAAATATTCGTGTTTTGAGGTGATTGAATGAATGGTGGTGTAAATGGAAGAACAGACGTCGAAGAAGGCTAGCTTAGGTATTCTGCCCCGATTCGTTTTTCGGCGCTTCCATCTAATTTACTGACATAATTCTACTCATTGGTGTTAGAGAAGCAACTAGAGATTATTTGGGTGTACGTATGTGAGGGTAAGTGGCTGTATTGAGGTGATATTTGGCATCCTTGTAAGATTTGACGTCGAAGATGGCTGGCGTAGTAAGTTAAGTATCCTGCTCTGCCTCCATATTTTCCTTACTTACAGCTAATTTCCCCACTTAATTCTGCTTACTGTTGTTATACATGGCAGTGGAGATAAATAAGTGTAGTTTGGTGGGAGAATATTGTTGTTTGCAGATATTTAAAGGATGTCGGGTTTTTTCGTGTCCTTGCCGAAATTTTGTAAACATTCAGCCCCCGAAATATTTAGGATGTTCGTATGTTATGTATTTCCGTTGATTTATTGTTTATTGTTTATTATTTATTACTGGTTATTATTTATTGGTTACTGGTTATTATTGGTGGTTGGTGCTGGCAACAATCATCCACTCACTTGATGTAGTGCTGCCTATGTCTTCCTTAGCCTTATTCTTTTTCTGTGCCTGCCCTCCTCTCTTCCTATTTCTCCCATCTTTCCTGTCACTTCTTATTGCTTTTTTTTCCTTTACAGGTGGCTTTACATTGAGTGACAAGCCAAATGGTTTCCTGTAACCCAAGAAACCACTTACAACACTGGGTGGTAACCATATAACCAACCCATACGTGCTCCCTACGTGTCAACAAGTGGGTTGGTGGAGGATTAGTGCCCCTCCCCATAAAACAAATAACTCTGAGTCAAATGGCCACCCCTTACGGGACTGTGGCGTCTGGCAATAGATAGATAGATAAACTTGGAGATGAACATCCAGGGCATCATCTGGTGAAAAAAAAAAATCTCTCTCTCTCTCTCTTTCCATTTTTGCATAGCACCATGCATAAGTCTGCATAGGGGGAGTGAAGTGAAAAATTAAAAAAAAAAATTGTTAGTTTTTGTTTATTATAAACTTGAAGAGAAACATCCAGGCCATCATCCGGTGAAAAAGAAAAACTCTCTCTCTTCGTCTTTGCATAGCGCCATGTGTAAGTCTGCATGGGGGTGGAGTGGTTAGCATTGATGCACGGCCACTGGAAGGTTAGCACAGCCTGAGCTGTGGCTCGCAATCCATGGGTTAATTATACTATACCCTTTTACTCTAACTCAGTCTAAAATTTCCATCATTCCATCTTAAGCACTGACCTGTAACAAGATATCAATACTAAAAGATGATGCTAGTCACAAAGAAGTGCTATGGAAAGGATGCAAAGCTGTAACATTGTCTTACTGTGCTGGTATGTTATGTGAAGTAAGCTGCAAAAGGACAAAAATCTGGGCCAAGCTATGGTAAAAGGACTGGCTTTAATACAGGTCAATACATTTTGAAAGGCAATCCACTCACTTGATGTAGTGCTGCCTACTTCTTCCTTAGCCTTTATCATTTTTTTCTGTGCCTGGCCTCCTCTCTTCCTATTGCTCCCATCTTTTCTGTCACTACTTATAGTTTTTCTTTCCATTACAGGTGGCTTTACATTGAGTGACAAGTCAAATGGTTTCCTGTAAGCCAAGAAACCATTTACAACGCTGGGTGGTAACCATATAACCAAATCATACGTGTTCCCTACATGTCAGCAAGTGGGTTGGTGGAGGGTTAGTGCCCCTCCCTGTAAAACAAATAACTCAAAGTCAAATGGCCACCCCTTACGGGATTATGGCTCCTCTGTCATATGCCTAACCCTATCAATGAGTATTCTACCATATATTTTACCAGTCACACTAAGAAGGCAAATACCCCTATGGTTACCACATACTTCTCTCTCCCCTTTTCCTTTGTATAAAGGAACAATTATACCTGATTTCCAGTCCTCTGGAACCCTTCCCTCTTCCCAAGCCAATCTACACAACTTCCATATCCATTCCACAACAATCTCACCCCCATACCTCAGCATTTCACCACACACTTCATCAATCCCTGGGGCCTTTCCCTTCTTGATCCTCTTCATTGCTTCCACTATTTCCGCCCTACTGATCTCTTCCTCCCTCCTCTCATCTTTTCTTCTCCCAGCCATTCCCCAACCACTTATACTCGCACTGTTGTCACCCTCTACATTCAACAAATCCTCAAAGTGCTCCTTCCATCTCCTCACTGTAGTGGAAGGGTTAATGTAATGTAATGTAATGTAATGTAATGTGTGTGTGTGTGTGTGTGTGTGTGTGTGTGTGTGTGTGAGAGAGAGAAAGAGAGAGGTGGGGGAGTTGATGAAATGATGTGGAAAAATACTACGTGTCTTGTAATCATTCACCTGCATTGCCAAAATTCTGGTGTGCATCTCCCCCTGCCTTCGACCTCCATTTTTCTAACGCTGTGTGTCCAGGTACAGCATGGTCTTGACGTTGGCTTGCTTGTTTGACTATCTTGCGTTTGTGTTCAGCCTTTGGTTCCTTCTCTCTGAAAAATGAAATAGTGTTAGTATATTGTATTGCTAGCACTTACTGTTAGGAATTTGGCGGAGAGGAACACGCAGAGAACATCAGGAAAATGGTAATGAAAATAAAAAAGATAAGAAAACTGTATAAATAAATGAGGAAAACCTGTCATAGAGGTATCCAGGAAAAATGGCCTTGGGTTCATTCTTCCTTGCATGAAAAAAATACACAGAAATAATACAGACTCCTTCAATACTTCGTCTTAATTTAGTCCTTAATCTTAAAACTATGAGACCAAAGGAGAATTAAAGACCTCAGTTTTTGACGGTCACTAATGTAAGACTAGCAGGGATCAGATTTATTAGCCTGCATGCCACATTTTGAGTTCCTAATTAAGATATCATACAGATAAAATCAACACATCATTCTGTCTATCTATCTATATACCCAGGCTGCTTCCCCCAAGGAAAGGGAGGTAGCCGAGACAGGACGACACACTCCCCATTTACTCATCCATCAGTACGGGTGCATAATATCAGTGATGGTTTTATGTGAAAATTCCTTACTTATTCAACAT
This sequence comes from Coenobita brevimanus, assembly GCF_032717465.1. NCBI lineage: Eukaryota > Metazoa > Arthropoda > Malacostraca > Decapoda > Coenobitidae > Coenobita > Coenobita brevimanus. The sequence goes on along the minus strand of NW_027642603.1, from coordinate 147,193 downwards.
CATGACACCTTCTTATTATCATTATCATTATTATTATTATTATTATTATTATTTAACTGGTACAACCTGATGATTATAATTGGCTCAAGGTAACTGGGTTGTCAACAGTCTCCTCTACTCCTGCCAGCGTCTAGAGATTTCTCCTGAGATGGGTGAAGCTCTACTGAAGGGAAGAGGCTGTGTGTGTGTGTGTGTGTGTGTGTGTGTGTGTGTGTGTGTGTGTGTGTGTGTGTGTGTGTGTGTGTGTGTGTGTGTGTGTGTGTGTGTGTGTGTGTGTGTGTGTGTGTGTGTGGAGGTGTGGCTGTGTATGAAGGTGTGCCTGTGTATGGAGGTGTGGCTGTGTGTCTCTGTAGGATATTACACAAACCATCTCCATAACGTGGTGTCTAAATATGTATATCAACATTTCGTAAAGCCTCTTATTTCCTAAGTACAGAATCACCCACTGTCTATCAATAAAGATAATATATACTTACATATATTCACACCATATTACTTCTACCATTGACATACACACACTCTGACGCATAAACATAACCAATACTTTACAATATTTCCACTTTCACAAACATCACACTCCCTACACACCCATCCCATTCCCAGATGTACTTTGCCAGCATGTGGTAGTTAATTCTGCCTTTCACTCCCCCTCATATTTCTCCACTTTCATATGCATCATCCCTCCTACGGACACCCATCTCCCACTGGCACCTCGTCAGCATGGAAGTTAATTCTGGCTATCACTCTCCCTCCGACTGTAAGGTCCGACCCTACACTGAACGTAGCATAGATTAATAAAGATATATATTCAAGGAAAAACTCCAGGATTATGTTAAGCTGAGAGAAGACCTTACAGAGCAACAGAAAAGAAAAATCAATTGACTTGCTACTATGGATGTATTTATATCTCGGTGCTCTTTCTTATATCTAAAACTAATCTCTGGAGGGATGACCACAAACAAACCACCTCCATGTTATCCTGTCATGCATCATCAGGCTGCCTCTCCTTCAACTCACACCAGCATCGTTCATATACCTCTCCACCGCATCCCTCCACCTCATTATTCTCGGTCTCCCACTACTCGTCTCTCCACCTAACTCATATACACTCTCTTATACTCCTTTCACTCTAACTTGTCCTAATATTACTGTCTCTGTCTTCAGTTCTGAGCTGTAGCAATACGAATACCAGAATACGACGCGTAAAATAAATAAATGAATAACAAGCATCATGGTAGGTGGTGGCGACCATCATCCACTCACTTGATGTAGTGCTGCCTACTTCTTCCTTAGCCTTTATCATTCTTTTTCTGTGCCTGCCCTCCTCTCTTCCTATTTCTCCCATCTTTCCTGTCACTTCTTATTGCTTTTCTTTCCATTACAGGTGGCTTTACATTGAGTGACAAGCCAAATGGTTTCCTGTAAGCCAAGAAACCATTTACAACGCTGGGTGGTAACCATATAACCAAAACATACGTGCTCCATACGTGTCAAGTGGGTTGGTGGAGGGTTAGTGCTCCTCCCTGTAAAACAAATAACTCAGAGTCAAATGGCCACCCCGTACGGGATTATGGCATCTGGCAATAAATAGATAGATAGATAAAATTTAAAAAGACCACAATACCTTCCTGATCTGATGCTTGAAGAGAAGATGAATAATGTGCATGTCTTTGTATTCCAGTGAAGGGATGGACCTCTCCAATTTACTGGGTTGCACTTTGGAAACCAAGACTAGTCTCGCACAGCACACTGGTACTGTCCTCTAACCCTCTTATCCTGAAGCTTTAACATCCAAGTACAGATCTGTAAGGAAAAATACCATATAGTACTTAAACCCTTTCACCTCTATGACATTTCAATTTGAGATTATTTTATTCAGAACGATTAACATAGCCTTCATCAATACAGTCCCTCATACCACCTCAGCATAGTCCTGTAATCCTCAGGTTTTAGCTTCTGATATGATGTGACAACATGGAAAGGTAACAAACTCTTTCTGTTTTACCAAATATTTAAATTTGTCTTGAGAGAGGATACAAAAACCCACACTGGCAGACGAAAATAGACGTATTCCAAACAGTTTCGGCGACAGCTGTCGCCCTCTTCAGTGGATCTACAGACCAAGAGTGGTACATACAAATGCTGAGAAGCTGCTTATATGCAGGGTGAGGACACGTTTACCCAACCACACCTGATGTGACCTCACCTGACTCTCCCTCTACTCTGTCCACGACCTGAGTGAGGGATTACAAGGGGCGGCAAGGACCTTGCCACTAATCCTCTCATCACTGGATCTAGTTTATACATTCCTTCACCATGGTTAAAATTATTATATCTCTCTATACATACAGCTTCCACAATCCTACGTTTCTTATAGTTACTACATTTGTACAATATTTGGCTAGAATTCCAGTCGATTCTATGGTCGTTTTCCGAAGAGTGAACGTACACTGCGTTATTTATGTTGCCTATCTTACAAGCATACTTGTGTTCCTTAATGCGAGTGTCCAAATCCCTTCCCGTTTCACCAACATAAACCAAATCACAGTCTCTACGTGGAATTTTGTATACCCCTGCAGTTTTGTTACTAATTGGTTTATTCTTTACCGGCATTAATCTTAAGGTGGAAGTATATCTAAATGCAATGTTTACATTAAAATCATGACTCACAAACTTCACCAAGCTAAGATTTGACACATACGGAACCGTGATGTATGGCTTATTTTGCTGACTTTGTGATGTTGGTCTAGGTACAAAAAAGGCTTTTCTGGCTTTAAAATACGCTTGCCTTATAAACCAACTGGGATATTTTAGATCTAAAAATATTTTCCATATCTTGGCGTCTTCCGTATCAAGATGTTGGGGACTACTAATTCTGAGTGATCTAAGGAACATAGAAGAAATAACTGACATTTTAGTGGAACTGTGGTGATATGAATAATAATGTATATACAAATTGCACTGGGTTGGTTTCCTGTATACAGAAAAGCTAAGTGTCCCAAGTTCATCCCTGTGCACAAATACATCTAAAAATGGAAGGGAACCATTATTTTCCCATTCAACTTTAAATTTAATTGAGGGAACCAGTGCATTTAATTTTGTAAGAAACTCGTCAAAGTTAGCGTATACGTCTGGCCAAAATGAAAACACATCATCAACATACCTATACCAAATTAAATTTTGAGGAGATATGGTGGTAAGAAGGTTGGATTCAAAATATTCCATGTACAGGTTACTAAGAATTGGAGAGAGGGGCGAGCCCATACCCATACCAAACTTTTGCATGAAAAACTGATCACCAAAAGAAAATGCATTACACCGCACACAAAGGCTAATAAGTTGGAGAAAGACATCATGTGGCATGCCGAGATCAATGTTACAATTAGGTAATTTTTCTTCCAAGAAACTAATTACATCTTCAGTAGGGAATTTAGTAAAAAGCGAGTCTACATCAAAACTGACCAACCTGCCACTGGAGAAACTGAGAGACTTAATCTTATCAATAAAATCAGTAGAGTTTTGGACATGGGATTTAGAGAATGTGCCAACCAATGGTGCTAATTTGTTTGCTAGAAATTTTGAAAGTTTGTAAGTGAATGAGTCACACTGTGAGATGATAGGACGAAGGGGAATCTGTGGTTTATGGGTCTTTGGTAACCCATAAATGTAAGGTAATTTTGGATTAATTTGAATGAACTTACTTGCATCAATGTTTGGCACATCCTTTAAAAGGCTTTTGACTTTCTTATTAAAGTCTGTGGCTAACCTCTTGAGAGGGGATGACACAAGTTTTTCGTAAGTAGTGGCATCACTCAACAGGTGGTTCATCTTTTCCACATAATCAGGTTTGTCTAGAATGACCACACAATTACTTTTGTCCACTTTTGTAATAAGAATAGAATCATTTTTCTTGAGACTTTCAAGGGCCAAACGAAAACGTCGTGCTATGGAGTCATTGGATTCAAAATTTCCTATGAAACTGCTAATTATTAAACCAGTAAGGCACGGGATATCCAGCTTGCTGTTAAAGGTAGAAGAAACAAAATCAAGTGCTACATCATTTCCTGGTTTCAAGGCAAAGGACAAACCTAAATTTAAAACTTGCTCCTCGACACGACTCAGTACATACGTAGAAAGATTTAAGATGGAATTCGGTAACATACACATACTCCACGGACTGTGGTTACACAAATCACTAAGTTTTTCTTGCAGTCGGATGCGTGTGAAATAAGTTTCTCTGTTACATTTCTTATCAGCTGTTTCACATATTGCTTCCAATAAATCACTTGGCAGTTGTTGCTTGAGGAAACTCAATGTACGTCGTAGATCAGGGGTTCTCAACCTGGGGTACGCGTACCCCCAGGGGTACGTGAGAGGAATTTTGGGGGTACGTGACAGGTTTCTCAAAATACTTCGGTTTTGAATAACTTCAAACCTGTTTGTAGAAAGTGGCCTACATGTGCTAGGCTAGATGTGTCCTCCACTAGAACCAGGACACTAAGTGACAACGTTAACAAGGAAACTCTTGGAGTTATGTCATTTGAGAGAAAGCTCTCTTGGACTACACTTGCCACACAACCTTGCAAACCCATAATACAGTAGTCACCCTAGCTCGTTTCTATCGATCACGTATCTACTCACGCGTACCGAGCGGGTATCAAAGTGAGACGCACTGTTCGCCTCTCATTGTCACCCACTCACCACTCTTCCCTCACTACCCTCACCCTCAGGTTTCCAGTGTATTTGTTGTCTGATTTTTTTTTCCTCGTTTAAGTTGTCATGGATTTGCTTGTGGCTAAAAAGTCATGTGCCTGCACTGCAGCCATAATAACTGGTAATGGTTTCCTTCTACATACCGCTGTGAGCAGGGATTCTCAGCACTGTGCTTGATTAAAAACAAGTTACGTTCACGTCTTGCAGTCAAAGACGACATAAGAGTGGCTCTTTCAAAGACAGTGTCGAGGATTGACTTGTTGGCAGCAAAGAAACAGGCCCAACCATCTCACTGAATTAGTATATACTTTTATTTTAATGCAGTCACACACACTGACTTCCCTATGAGTAAGTAACTAGTTACTAATAACTAGTTGCGAGGCTTAACAATCAGCATTAGTTCGCAGTCAGTGGAACACAAAGCCTTCTTAATTCTATTTTCTTACTTTCTTTTCGTGCTAGTGACGCTAGTCACGCACACTGTAATTTCCCCATGAGTAACTAGTTATAAGCTGTATATAGCACCACTACCTCACAGTCACAGTTATTGGAAAAATGTGTCTGATTTAGTACTGTTTTATTATTATTTTTATGCTATTCACACACACAGTGACTTACCTATCACTGTTACTAGTTACAAGTTGCAACTAGCTGCAAGCAGCACTAGTTCACTGTCACAATGATCGAAAACTGTCTGTTATAGTTCTGTTTTAGTAAATGTATTGCATGCTAGCAGCCAGTCACATAGTGTTTCCCTATGACAGTAACTAGTTCCTATCAACACTACCTCATAGTGACATACTCACATTAATTGAAAAGTTTGTCTGCTCCACATATATAACACAATTTAAACTTAATAAACTAAGTCAATAAACCATGCATTTCTTTTTACCCTTCCTGATGCTGCATTGTGGGTAAGGGGTACGTGACCAATACTGAAAGACTTCAAGGGGTACATAAGATTAAAAAGGTTGAGAACCCCTGCAGTACTTCTTTCCATGCATGAACTTCCATTTTTTTTCTGCTAAAGAAGTAATCTCTCAGAAATGTTAGCAATACTGTAGATGTAAACGTAATACAGTAGATGTAAACATAAGCAGTCAGATAGATTATTTTCTGGTCAGGAGGGCTGATAGGAGGTTAGTGAGGGATGTTAAAGTTATAGGAGGTGAGGAGTGTGTGCAGCAGCACAAACTATTGATTTGTGATATGGTGCTTAAAGAATGAGTGATGAAAAAGAGGACTTATGTACCTAGGAGGAAAATATGGAAGCTGAAAAACCAAGTAGTAAGGGATGCCTTCCATAGCGAGATGAGGAGAGTGGTGGCTGAACAGGGAGCTGTGAATAGAGGCGTTAATGAACAGTACAGTGCCCTCAAGAACAACCTCTTCAGAGTTACTGATGAAGTATGCGGTTGGACAAGAGGCCCACCAAGACATAAAGTAACTTGGTGGTGTGATGAGGGTGTAGAAGCTGCAGTTAAGGAGAAAAGAAGGCTTTTCCGGGAATGGAAGAAGGGTGGTAACAAGGAGGAATACTTGGCTGCCAAGCATAGGGCTAGAAGAGAGATATACAGGGTGAAGTCTGAGCCACAAAGACTTGATAACCTAAATCATGAGGAAGGGAAAAATATGATATTTAAGGTGGCAAATCAGATGAAGAGGGATAATTGGGATATTATAGGTGAGCAGTGTGTGAAGAATGATGATCGAAGGGTTGTGGTGAACAGTGGGAATATTAAAGGTGCAGTTTCCTGTAAGCCAAGAAACCATTTACAACGCTGGGTGGTAACCATATAACCAGATCATACGTGCTCCCTACGTGTCAAGTGGGTTGGTGGAAGGTTAGTGCCCCTCCCTGTAAAACAAATAACTCAGAGTCACGTGGCCACCCCGTACGGGATTATGGCGTCTGGCAATAGATAGATAGATAGATAGAAGAGTCCTGCCCTGCCTCGGGACCCCACTCCACTTCCCTCTAGCAAGCCCACAACCTCTTCCATTCAAGGTAAGGAATCCTCCAGTGTTTATATGTACAGTAATCCCTCAATTAGCTTGATGTCCATTATCCAGACCCTGTGATCTGGCTATTCAAAACCAATAATCGTACATTTTCCATTTCATTCGGACAAAATGCTTGCATCCAGGTGGAAATTATGGCTGAGCAAACATTTTCCCCTGGCAGAGCCATTTCTTTTTCATGTAACTGCAAGGTATGTCCCTGTAGTGGTGATTGCTTGTCTGCTTGATGAGTCTGTTTGACCACGGTAATTGCTTGGCTGTGGTTTATAGGTCTCCTTTACCAGACAAAGTAATGTAAAAAAACAGAAATTAGTGCTGTACAATTTTTTTTTTTTTTTTTTTTTTATGCGAGGAAGAAGGAACCAAAGGCCATGAGCCCGCAGTAACAGTTCCCTCCAAGAGAAAAACAAAATACAACAGAGAGCCAAATTCAAGATCCGATCATTTTGAGATGCCTGGACACACTGCGTTTGAAAGACTGGAGATCATAGGCAGCAGGAAATACAGACAGAGGGAAACAGTTCCAGAGCTGACCTGTTGCATAAATGAAAGACTGGGAGTAACAGTTAACTCTTGCATTAGAGAGTTGGACAGAAAAGGGATGAGAGTTTGCTGCCAGACGGGTGCTACGCGCCCGTCGTAGAGGTGGAGGAATGCAAGCAGACAATTCAGAGGAGCAGTGACCATTAAAGTAGCGATAGAAAAGAGATAAAGATGCAACAGTGCGGCGAAGAGACAGAGGTTGAAGGGAGTCAGTAAGAGGAGGAGAGTTAATGAGACGAAAAGCCTTTGACTCCACCCTATTGAGAAGAGCTGTATGTGGGGAGCCTCCCCACACATGAGAGTTGTACTCCACACAGGGGCGGATAAAACCCCTGTATAGAGTCAACAATTGTGCAGGGGTAAAGAAAGAGCGGAGTTGGCTTAGCACACCCAATCTCTTGGAAGCAGATTTTACTATCTATCTATCTACTGCCAGACGCCTCAATCCCGTTTGGGGTGGCCACAAACAAATCGCCTCCAAGTCGCCCTGTCCCCCACCATTTCACTCCCCTGCTCCCAACTCACACCCCCCTCTCTCATATACCTCTCCACCCCATCCCTCCATCTCATCCTCGGCCTCCCCTTCCCTCTTTCCCCCTCCACCTCACTCACATACACTCTCTTCGTCAGTCATTCACCCTCCATCCTCTCCACATGGCCAAACCACCTCAGTGTGTTCCTCATAACGCTTCCTATCACATCCACATCACCACCACAATGCTCCTTTATATCCTCATTCGTCAGCCTGTCTCTCCATGTGACTCCACAGGCTCCTCTTAAATAACTCATTTCCACTGCTCTCACTCTTGACTTGCGTCCTTCCAACAACGACCAAGCTTCACTTCCGTACGTTAGAGTTGGTATCACAATACTGTCATGTAGTAACTTTTTCACTTCCATGCTCACTTCCCTGTTTCTTATCACTGCTTTCAAAGAACCAGCAACCTTTCTTCCCTGCTGTACCCTCTCAAGCACTTCACCCTCCAAACCTCCATCCTTACTCATCACACTACCCAAGTACTTAAACGTACTCACATTTTCCAATTCCTCACCATTCAACCTCGCTGTACATTCACTAACTTCACCTCTCTCAAAGACCATCACTTTACTCTTCCCTACATTCACCTTTAGATTCCGTTTCTTACACACTCTCTCAAACTCATCCACCAAGCCTTGCAGCTCCCCTTCGTCTTCACTCAACAACACAGTATCATCTGCAAACAACAGTACAGGGAGTTTCCAAACACTATCCTCTCTCACCAGGGCCACTCCAACATCCACTACCCTACCTTGTACCTCTTTTATTACCCCATCCATGTACAGATTGAACAACCATGGAGACATGACACATCCCTGTTTCAAACCAACTTTCAAAGAGAAAAATTCACTTAGTTCACCATCCACACGCACTGCAGCCTTCGCACCATCGTACATACTCTTCACAGCATTCAACAACTTCCCATCTACTCCATATATTCTTAACACTTTCCACAATCCTTGTCTATCCACCCTGTCATATGCTTTCTCCAAATCCATGAAAGCCACATACAACTTCTTTCCCTTCTCTAGAAACTTTTCCACTAAAGATCTAAGAACGAATATCTGATCTACACAACCTCTTCCCTTCCTAAAGCCTCCCTGTTCTTCTCCAACTAATTTCTCTGTTCTTTCTCTAACTCTGTCAATAAGTATCCTACCATACACTTTTCCTATTATACTAAGAAGACAAATGCCCCTATGATTACCACACACTTCTTTTTCCCTTTTCCTTTGTACAAGGGAATAATTATACCTGACTTCCAATCCTCCGGGACTCTACCTTCCTTCCAGGCTAATCTGCACATCTTCCACATCCATTCTACTACTATCTCTCCCCCATGCTTCAGCATTTCACCACACACTCCATCAATTCCTGGGGCTTTCCCAGATTTAACTTTCTTCATTGCTTCCACAACTTCTATCCTACTGATTTCTTCCTGTCTTCTCACCTCCCTCCTTCTCCCAGCCATTCCCCAGCCACTTATACTCGCATTACTTCCATCCTCTACGTTCAACAATTCCTTAAAGTGTTCTCTCCCTCTGCTCACTTTTTCTCCCTTCTCCACTAGTAATCTACCATTTTTATCTTTCACTCCCCTGCTAACTTCACTTCCACCCTGTCTTACTCTTTTCACCTCTTTCCAGAACATTTTCTTACAGTCCCTCCACTTTACACTCAAATTCCTTCCAAATTCCTCATCCACTCTCTTCTTACTCTCTCTTACTAATCTTTTCACCTCTCTCCTTCTTTCCACATATAACTCTCTCTTCCGCCTCTCAACTTCTTCCACGCCCCTATTTCTCATCCATTCATTGTATGCTTTCTTCTTTTGTGCCACAGCCTGTTTCACCTCTTCAGTCCACCATGCTGTTCCTTGCACCCCCTCCGTCTTCTCTTCCTTCCACACACCACATCACATGCTGCACATATTTCTTCTGTAAATATGCTACACACACCTTCCACGTCTCCCATCTGCTCCAATTCATATTTGCCCAATCGTTCCTCCACTTCTCTCTTATACTCTGCCATTTTCTCACCCTCTTGTAACCTTTCCACTCTCCTTGCAACTACTCCTTCCTCTCGTCTTTCCCTTCTTCTATTTCTCCATTCTAATTGGACCTTGATTCTGGCCACCACCAAGTAGTGGTCAGAAAGTCCACTCCCCCAACCTCTATAAACTCTTGCATCCATTACACATCTTCGCATCCTTTCATCCACACACACATAATCAATCATTGCCTTCCTTTCATTCAGTTCACCACCCACCCTTCTCATCACTCGCCACGTATACCTGTGGATCATTTTATGCCTGAAGAGGGTATTGGCTACCACCAACCCCCTCCCAGCACAAATGTCCACTAATGCACTCCCATTCTCATCTATCTCAGCAGGCACACCCCACTCACCAACTATTCCATCCACCTTTGCATTCCTAACTTTACCATTCATATCACCAATCAAAAACACTCTCTCATTCCTTCCAAACTTTTCCATGCACACTTCTACATTTGTCCAGAACTCTTCTCTCACTCTTCTAGCACGATCTTGCGTTGGCGCATACACACACACAATCGCCCACATTTGTATTCCAACTTTCAACTTTACCCACACAATCCTTGACCCAACTGATCCATACTGTCTTATGCTCTTCTTCCATCTTTTACTCACAACTATACATACTCCTTCCTTCACCCTCTCATTCTCACCTACTCCTGCACATATACCCCATCCATACTCCCATTCTCTCACACCTGTAAACAGCATAAAATACTGATATCACAAATATATCATGAATTACTGTATAAAAAAATGTAATAAATAATTTTTTAATGGATATGGTTATAAGAAGTTATGGTAAATTGCGTAGCTGGTGACTTCCCAGAAAAATCTGTGAATATGAGAACCCGCGAACAGCAGTCCCGTGAATAGTGGGGGTTGACTGTACCTCTCCTGAAAAAATCAGCTTTTTACTTTTTTTTTTGGTCCAGGTTCCATCTACATATGATCTAAGGCTCCTGAACTATTACGTACTCTTTTGTTACCTTCTGCCATTCATCACTCACCAATAGCTCACCTCCTTTACATCATCCATATACATTCATACCTGACTTCACATACTTCACACTATCTCCACTTCACAGTAACTGATGACAAACATGAGAGAAGCTTTTAATTATATGGATCAGATACTGAAGAAGATAACAGTGTCCACTTTAACTAAATTGTACTAAAGTACCTGGCTTTACTACAGTAAATGTTATATAGTACAGACTAGCCTGTGCTTTTTCTATAGTCCAGTGCTGTATTAAAATGGAAAGAAAATAAAGAGAAAAGTTTTGATAAAGACAAAACTTACTTTTTCTCTTAACTTTTCTGCTGAACACATCCACTGCTGAGAGACTGTTCTGGTAAGATGATATGACGAGGCTCTATGACAGGAGTTTTGGTGAACAGTGAGGGCTTACTACCCACATCAAGAGGGTCTGAAGCTGGCTGACAAGAAGGCTGGATGAATTCTGAGGTTCCTCCATCCACTACAATCATATCTTCTTGTTCCATACCCTCCATTGGCTCTTCAAATAATTCCTCTTCTTTGATATCAACTTCATCTTTTATATGAACCTGCAGAGACAACAGAGGATACTTTAACCCCACCAACATACTAACATCTTTTATTATATTCTGTCTAAAAACAAGCCACATGAGATGACATGGACAGTGTTAAAAAAAAAAAAAAAGCACACAGACACAATGCCAAAAAAAAAAGTCTGAGAATTAAACTGACAATGATATTGAAAAAGGATGACCATATGTGTTATCAACGGACTGTAGGAGTACGAGAGAGAGAGAGAGAGAGAGAGAGAGAGAGAGAGAGAGACTAAAATAAGTAACATGAAATATACATTATGGTGTTTAAATTCTACCTATCTACTGCCAGATGCCTTAATCCCATAAGGGGTGGCCACAAACAAATTGCCTCCATGTTGGCCTGTCCCCTGCCATTTTGCTGCCCTACCCCAAGCTCACACACCCCTCTCTCATATACCTTTCCACTCCATCCTTCCATCTCATCCTTGGTCTCCCCCCTCCCTCTGCCCACCTCCACCTCACTCACATACATTCTCCACAATAGTCTCTCACTCTCCATCCTCTCCATATAGCGGAACCACCTCAATGTGTTTTTCCTAACGCTTTCTATCACATCAACATCCACACCACCACACTCCTTCACGTTTTTGTTAGTCTGTCTCTCCATGTAACTCAACATGCTCCTCTCAAATAGGAGTTTAAATTAAAAACGTATAAGCATAAATAAAAAGGTATAGAAAAATATAAATACATGCAAACAGCTGATATACAGTAAATAATAATTAACTGCACCAGAACGGCACTCCTCGTCACTTCTGTATACTGCTGTCCCCCACCCAGGAAGCACCAGTTTGTTTATAAATTTCAGTTGTGCAGTCTCCTTTGTTACTCATGTACCAAGTCACCTGCTATCAGCTCAATTTGTTTCCAGCCATAGTAAAGCATTCTTAGTGGCTATGGTTCTTTCTGTACAAAATAATTAAATATTGTTGTACCCCATTTATATACATTTTTTGTGTGATTTTTTATTGCATTCCTACAGAGCTTTTGCACTTACACTCTTCACTCTTTTAATCATTTCAATATGGCAGGTTGTAGGTGATGGCAACCATCATCCACTCACTTGATGTAGCACTGCCTACTTCTTCCTTCACCTTTATCATTCTTCATGTCTCCCCTCCTCTCTTCCAATTTCTCCCATCATTCCTTGAATGCAAGACCCAGGGGGGGGGGCTAGGTTTATGGTGGAAGAGTTGAGAGGAAGGATGGGACTGGAGTGTATTGGTATTGTGATGAGGAGAGGCAGACTGGGATGTGGTGGGGATGGGGGATGACAACTGGGTGCAGAAAGTGAAAAGTGTGAATGTTGGGGGTAGGGCAGCAAGTGGCAGACTTAAAAAACCTGGGACAGGGTCATAGAGTGTGACCTCAGGGATAAAGGAATGAGCAGGGAAGTTGCCAGAAATTGAACAGCATGGAGAACCGCCATTAGGTGACCTGGGCAGACGCAAGCACACGTGGTGGAGCCTTTATGAAGAAACCAAATGATTCCTGTCAATTTTTATAACTCTTCTTGGTGGCATTACACTGAGTGAAAACCTTAATGGTTTCCTGTAACCCAGGAAAACATTTATAATGCTGGGTGGTAACCATTAATTAATGGCAATGTAGAGCCAGCTATGGTGCCCCTGTAAATTGGGTGGAGACACAATTGTGACATCCATCCATGAACCAGATCTCCACATTGTTCTCCACACCCAGCTGTGTCGAAGCACTGTCCGTAGCATGGGATTATCTATTCACTGCACAGGATGACCAAGCAGGAGAAGTTGCTTGCCTATGGTTGATGGGTATGCTCAGCTGGATGGACCAGGATTACTCATCAATGACAATGAACTCACATTCATTCATCATCTGATCCAGTGTTGTCCCACGAGACGCGTAGGAGCCTGGGGTTAGGCAAGTTGGTCCTGACATTTAAGATGAGAGTGACCAGCCTCATTCATCCCTGAATGGCATTACATGAGCAGTAAACCCCAACCACCCCTTGGATACGAACCTGCACCAGTTCAATCCAATTGGAGCACTTTAATTGCCCACTAAACCACCAGGCACGATTATTTGGTTATATAGTTACCATCCAGCGTGGTAAATGGTTTCCTGGTGCACAGGAAACCATTTGGCTTATCACTCAGTGTAAAGTCACCCACAAAAAGAAGGAAGAGGAAAGAATGAAGGAAGGAAAGACTGAAGAGGAAGGAAGGAAAGACAGAAGAGGAAGGATGGAAAGAAGGAAGGAAGAGAGGAAAGAGCAGGCACCTGACACCAGCACTACATTGAGTGAGTGGATGGTGAAAGCCCCCACCAACCACTTAACTAACTCACAATGATGCTTAATTTTCCAAAGCATTTTACTTTTTTCCATCACTTTTCCACAGTTTGGTCTCAGTACACTCTATTCTTTTTTTTCATCAGCACTCTCCATTTCACAAACTTCCCTTCTCAGTCTGTTTCACACACACTTTTCCACACTAAGTTATACAGCTACCACAAACTGACTTAGGACCTCCCCCCACAAGGTATTAAAAAACACAGAAATCAGAGTATATCACAATGTTTGTTCATGAAATGCCATTCATCAATATGAAATCATGTTTCCCTTGTTTTTCAGGACCAGTTGGATGCATTTTGGCATGGAATCACATAGATCTTTAAAGTAATCTATGGACATTTCTTTGCACCAAAAATTTGTCAGTTCAGTCTTGAGGTTGCCCAGATTGGGTGTCTTCCTCTCTGTCATGATTTTCTTTATCTTTGCCCAACAGTTTTCTATCGGATTCAGATCCGGACTGTTGCCAAGCCAGTCAAGGACCTCAATCCAATTATCCTGAGGCTATATTGTCACCTTTCTTGACTTGTGACATGGAGCTGAATCGTGCATGAAAAAGTCACACTCATGAATAGAAAAAAAAAACTTTAACAAATGATCTTTCAGAACTTGAATGTACCAGCCACCACATCATCAAGTTCTTAAGAAGAAAGTAGAGGCCTCCCCTTCCCATTTCACCTGAGAAACACCCCCATATCATTACTGAATGTGGGTGCTTAACAGTCAGCACAGTGTATGCAGGGTCATATCAACTATGGGAGGCAGGGTGATGAACCTTGGCAGAACACACCTGGAACACTTGAAATGTGTTTTCATTGGAAAACATAACTTTTCTCCACTCATTCGATGGCCAGTGTGCATACTTCTTGGCCAACTGAATGCGCTGCTTCTTCATGCGGTCAGTGAGAAACGGTTTCTTGGCTGCGGTGCGGCTTGGCAAACCCAGCTCCTTCTGCAAGCGGTGTTGGATAGTTCGAATTGCGACGTCTTGTAACAGCTGGGGATGCATTCTCTTCCATTCTCCTGCTGTCAGTTGAGGATTCTTGATTACTTCCCTCTTCAGAAGCGTATCTGTACCTCTGGAAGTCATCCTCTTCTTTTCACCGCCATGCCTGTGCTCTGGTACATCAGGTGGCAGGCCACGCACTGCAGCAAGAATCTTCATGACGGTCCACTTTGCACGTCCAGTATGTTCACAAATCGTGTTGATAAGGACAGTATCCTGCCTCCATGCAATGATACGGACCCTCTCATCCCTTCAGCAGTACTTTCCAGGCATGACAACTCGACTCTAGGAAAATAACAGGGCAAACAGTAATGCATACGAAAAAAAAGGGGAGGTGCTAGCTCAGAGCGATGGGAACATATACTCCCACTCTCGCTTCTGGGCAAGCACTGACGTGCAGAGTGTTTCACCACCTCCCGCCAACACCATAGGAGTTGCCAGTTACTTCTTGCCCAAAAAATTCACTTGGTAGAGGTGGAAAAACAAAGCAAAGACAGACAACTCTCCCATAGCAATTCTGTGCGTAGGTCCTAAGTCAATTTGCAGTGGGTGTATGTACATTTCTTCTAAACTGCATATTTTAAATCTGTCCTAATAAGTAGAAGAGTATGCTAACTTGAACATGGCACTCATAGCTGATGACATAAAAAAAAAAAAACTATTTTCTCAGCTCATCAAAAACTTGACTTTTTCCTCAATACTGAAGCCCTCTCAGTGCTTGAGCCTTGAGGAGGGTGAAGATACACTTGCTGGACACTTAGACACCTCAAAATGAAGAGGAAGATTGATAATGGTCCATGCATATATTCACAATATGGAGACAGATCATGAATGAATGTAGCTAGTTTGTAGTGGGACACATTAATGTGAGTGGTTAGGCAGCAAACAAACCTCTGAACCTTCAACTGTCACCTGGCTAACTTTATAAAATGAGACGACACTGATGTATTGCCATTCACTTTTTTGTTTTCTTGGCCTTCCACCAAGAAATATGAGTACTTAACTGTGCAGTATAAAGGAAAGGGTATAATTTCTAGTATTATGAAATACAACAGGAATCAGGTGCACCAACAAGCACTACTATAAAGCCTGCCTACTGTAATACTTTTCCTTACCAAGATGTGCTTTCTAGTCATTGTATTCAGCATGTATTAGGAGTGTAATCCTGTAAGGCAGTGAGGCTTGGTCATTAAAGGAAGATGATGATGACTGGACTGATGTGTAGTTCATCCCTGAATGACATGCCTAGGGGGTAAGAATTATGAATGAAGAGAGGAAGAATGGAAGAAGATTATATTAATGTTGTGATGTAAAGGAGTAATTAAGATGCTTAGGCATGTGGAGAGGATGAAGAATGACAAATGTGTGCAGAGGGTCAGAGGTGTGGACAATAGGGGGAGGGATGCCACAGGTAGACCAAATAGGACCTGGGACAAACTCCAATAATGTGTGACCTAGGGGATAAGGGACTGGCTAGAGAGGCTGCTAGAGATCAGGCAATATGGACAATTGCAGTTAGTTGACAAATGATGTCACATGCAAGTGTGTTAGCAGCTTCACATATGAAGCAATTAATCACTGATATATTCATCACCATCATCATCATCATCATCATGGGATTAAGGCATCGGGCTATAGACAGATAGAGTACTATTATTATTACCATCATCATTCATCATCATCATCATCCGGATCTCCTTTCCCACCCTAGGGCAGGATGAGGAGCAGCAACGTCCAGACAGCCAAAGTTTGCCCAGTTCAATGGGGCATGCCACCATTCACTCATCATTGTAGCCCTTAAAATCCAAGCTCCATCAGATGGGACAAAAATAATTTTACCACGTTCTGTAGCTTCTCATATACCTATCTGATACTGCCAATCCGAACGCTGTCACATTAAAAAGGGGTGCCAAATCCCTGATCATGCACTTCTCAGCACAAAATTCATCCAGCCAGCCTGGTCTTTTGTCAGTCCCTTAGCCTCACCAACTTTCATACCTCTCTTCCTCACATACTCATCCATCATATCCCTCCACCTTCTTCTTGGCCTACCATGCCTCCTCCCTCCTTCAAATTTGCTCAGATATACTTTTTTCACCACTCTATTGTCATCCATTCTCGCCACATGACCAAAACATCTCAGTACACTCTTCGATTATGGTGTCCACAGACTCCTTCACTCCACATCTTTCACAAATCACATTATCCCATATCCTATCAACTCTCTGTACGCCACATACATTCCTCAGCAGTTCCATCTTCACTGCTCTTACTCTTTACTTTTCATTTTCATGCCACACCATAGTCTCACATCCATATGTTAAAGCTGGCACTAACACTCCTTTATGTAAGCCTCGCACAGCTGCACCACTCAAGCCTCTGTTTCTTATCAAGGCCTTCATAGCATCAGCTACTTTCCTTCCTTGTGTCACTCTACTTTCCACTTCTTTTTTAAATTTTCCTCTCTTTTTTATCACTGTACCCAGGTATTTGAAATTTCTCACCAATTCCAGTCTCTCTCCATTCACTGTAACATCACACTGGGAGTCACCTTCTCTCTCCATAACCATCACTTTACATCATTCATTCATCATCATCCAATCCTATGTTGCCCCATGAGGAGTGCATGAGCCTGGGGCTAGGCAAGTTGGTCCTGACCTTTAAGATGAGAGTGACCACCCTCACTCATCCCTGAGTGGCATTACGTGAGCAAGGAACCCCAACCACCCCTTGGATATAAGCCTTCACCAGCTCAATCCGATTGGTGCTCCTTAATTACCCACTAAACCACCAGGTGTCAAAATTTGGTTATATGGTTACCACTCTGCGTAGCAAATGGTTTCCTGGTGCACAGGAAACCTTTTGGCTTGTCACTCAGTGAAGAGTCACCCACAGGCAGAAGGAAGAGGAAAGAATGAAGGAAAGAAAGACAGAAGAGGGAGTGTAAAGTCACCCATAGGCAGAGGGACAAGGAAAGAATGAAGGAAAGAAAGAAGAGGATGGAAGGAAAGAAGGATGGAGGAGAGGAAAGGGCAGACACCTGAGAGCAGCACTACATCAAATGAGTGGATGGTGAGCACCCCCACCTACCATCATCACTTTACTCTTTTCTATATTTACTCTCAAGGCACAACACTCACAAACATCTACAAAATTCTGCACAAGTCTACCAAGTTCTTCACTGCTATTTGCAAGTAGCAGTGCATCATCAGCATACAGCAAATTCGAGATATTCCATCCATCGTCATTCCTTACCAACGCCATCCATCTCCCCATTAGTCGTGTTTTTACCTTTCATCACCCCATCCATATCTATATATATACTGAACAATCATGGGAACATCACACAACCTTGTCGCACGCCCACATGGATCGTGAACCATTCACTTAGATGCCTGCTTACCCATATACATGCCTCACTACAATCATAAAAGTTCTTGACAGCATCTAGCAGCTTGCCATCTATAAAGTACATGCGCAAAACCTACAATCCTTCTCTGTCTACTTTGTTGTATGCTTTTTCCAGATCCATGAACGCCATAAACACCTTATGGTCCTTCTCACAAGCCTTCTCTGCTATCTGTCTCACTGCAAATATTTGATCCACACATCCTCTGCCACTCTTTAAGCCACCCTGCTCATCACTTACTAGGACTTCTGATATCTCTCTTACTTTCTATAATAATTCTCCCATATACCTTCCCTACCACACTCAATTGACTTATGCCAAGTTAATTCTTGCACTCACTTCGCTCACCTTTACTTTTGTACATGGGTACAATCACTGCCTTCTTCCACTCTACTGGCACAGTTTCACTCATCCATGCCTTCTTGCATATCTCCAACAAGCATTTCATTCCACTCTCTCCACAACACTTAACCATCTCTGCATATAGCTAATCAACCCCAGCTGCTTTCCCATTTTCAGCCACTTCACAGCGTTCTTCGCCTCTGTGAGTATCACGTTTCCTGACTGTGCATTCTTTCTCTGTACACCCCCAAAACCAATTATGTAAACAGTTGCTTTGCTTTCTCCATTCACATTCACCAGGCTTTCACAATATTCTTCCCATCTGGTCCTTACTTCATCCCCAAGGGTTAATACTCTACTACTTACCTCTTTCATTATTCTTTCCACTGTCACCTCTACATTTCTGCACCTCTTTCCAGAATAAGTTCCTATTTTCAAATTAATTTGCATTAATTTTTCTTTCTAGATCATCGTTTACCTCCTTCTTCTTCCTCTTCACTAGTCTTTTTACAAGCTTCTTGCTCTCAATATATTCAGTTCTTATTTCAACTGAACCCCTGTCCTATTCATTCAACTTATTTTAACTAGGCCAAAAAGGGCCATATTGCCAGCATCAATACTGAAACATGATTGGGTGATGCTTGAGAGTCCATGGGCAAGAGATACAGTACAGCCAAGTCTTAGACTTAACATCAAATTGTCCTTTACCTCCCATTAAGCAGTTTTATAGTTAAATTAGTGACATGAAGGTTTAAGTCAACCATCTACGTATATTTACATTTATGTTCTGAGACCAGTGACTATGCTAGAATGTGTAAGTGCTTTCACTCAATGGCAGCTCTCCACATGCTGCAATTGTGTGTCATTTCCCTGGCCTGGATGTGTCTGTGATGGGTCTTACTCCACATATTCCTTGATCTGCCTATGAGCACTCTTTCCCTAAGTTCACTGAGATATGAACCTCAAAAAGTGCTGCTTCTTTCTAAGAATATACCATCGTATAACAGAAGCCAGGATAAATACTACATTTCACTTGCCCATACAAGCTGATGTAAACAACTCACAGTAGTGTATATTCATTTCAGAAAGAATGGGTGACTTTACATCCCCTCTTCTGTCTTTCTTTCCATCATTCTTTCCTCTTCCTTCTGCCTATAGGTGACTCTACACTGAGTGACATGCCAAATGGTTTCCTGTACACCAGGAAACCATTTACAACACTGGGTGGTAACCATATAACCAAATTATGGCACATGGTGGTAAGGTAATTCTGGTGCTCCAATCAGTTTGAGCTGGTGCAGGTTTATATCCAAGGGGTGGTTGGGGTTTATTGCTCAAGTAATGCCACTCAGGGAGAAGTGAGGCTGGTCACTCTCATCTTAAATGTCAAGACCAACTTGCATTGCTCCAGGCTCTTACACTTCTCATAGAGCAACATAGGATTGGATGATGGATGGATGGAACTAAGTCATTTATTTAAGAATAAGTTTATGATAACCTTAAAAAGTATCTACAGCATTTTGAAGGTAAGTTAATGGAGGGTGAATTACAGTCAGTTCTCTTTCACTCTTCAATGATCGTTTGTCAAAATGTCGGGAGAGTTTGGAGCTACTTCTGGAAAAGTGTGGGACCCATTTGACATATCTGCAGAGTACCAGGCCCCTGGCGATGGGACAGCATAGATCAGATCCCTGGCTCTTTTGCTGAATTCACAGGTGTCACGTCAGGATGACTTTGGTTGGGTGATCAATAGTTCTTTCATCTTAATTTGGCTCAGATTTAAACCATTGTAGCTTATTTCATGGAGAAAAAAATATATATATATATAAACTCCAGCTATAATTGCTTTTAATTTTTGCTCTTACTGTCCCTCCACACTCCCTCCACTTACCTCTACTTTATATTTACCTTTTGTTTATCACCTTCCATGTCTCCTGGCACTTCATCTTCACCACCACTATCAAACAGTTCTGAAGGTGGTTGTGTTTCAGGATTCAGAATTTCTCTCTCTGTGAACCATGATCCTCTTTTCTCTTCCTCCTCTTCTGCACTTTTCCTTGCTTCATCAATTTCATCATGATGTGTAGAGGGTTCAATTTTGATATGTCTTCCTGAAAACTGAGACAATAGTTATTATTATTGTTTTGTACTACAGGTTGGTTAAGGTTCATTTCTCATGTAATTCTGCTAATGGAGGAGTAACTTGTCACTCTTGTCTTAAATATCTGGCAAGAGTAACCTAACCCCAGACCCACCTGCTTTGATGGGGTAATGTCGTTTTGAGGGTGGGTAGATGGATGCTTGCATTAATATTAACGATAATAATAATAATAATAATAAAATAATATTAATAATAATAATAATTTTTTCATTCATCTAATACAGTGTTGCCCGATAAGGTGCATAGGAGCCCAGGCCTAGGCACGTTGGTCCTGACATTTAAGATGAGAGTGACCAGCCTCACTCATCCCTGAGTAGCACTGCATAAGCAATAAGCCCCAACCACTCCTTGGACATAACCCTGCACCAGTTCAATCTGACTGGAGCGCCTTACTTGCCCACTAAACCACCAGGCGCCATAATTTGGTTATAAGGTCGCCATCCAGTATAGTGAATGGTTTCCTGGAGTACAGAAAACCATTTGGCTTATCACTCTGTGTCGAGTCACCTGTAGACTGAAGGAAGAGGAAAGAATGATGGAAAGAGAGAGAGAGGAAGGATGGAACGAAGGAAGGAAGAGAGGAAAGAGCAGGCACCCGAGAGCAGCACTACATCGAGTGAGTGGATGGTGAGTGCCCCCACCAACCACTAATAATAATAATAATAATAATAATAATAATAATAATAATAACCAGAACTCTGTAACTGTTCTTACAGTCACTAGTCTCCACCTACTCTTTCTTACAATAACCTTGGCCCTGCTGGGAGGAGTTAAATTTTTTTCTATCAGCAATGGCCCATACCATGACACACAATCTGGGTCAAACAAGGCATGTGTCTCCTACTGTTTCTTACAATGACCTTGACCCCACTGGCAACATTTAAGTTTTTTTTCTATCAGCAATGGTCCATGCCAGGACACATAACCTGGGCCCTTCAGATTCTTTGCATAGTCTCCGGTTCTCCAGGAATCGTTGTGAGACTCTGAGGCGATATTAATAATAATAATACCAGCGAAAACAAGTGTCTCCACCTACATAGTGGGTGGTGACAAATAATAATAATAATAACAATAATGATAATCATCATCATCATCATCATCATCATCATCATCATCATCACCATCATCATCATCATCATCATCTGGACCTCCTTTCCCACCTTAGGGCAGGGTGAGGAGTAGCAACGTCAAGACAGCCCAGATCTGCCCAATCCAATGGGCCATGCTTCCATTCACTCATCATTCAAGCTCCTGGATTCCTGGCTCTATCAGATACACCAAAAACATTCACCAAATACGGTAGCTTCACATAAACATATCTGATAGAATCAACCCAGACGCTGTCACATTAAAAAGGGGTGCCAAATCCCTGATCACGCGCTTCTCATCACAATATTCACCCAGCCAGCTCGATCTTCCCCTAGCCTCAGTAACTTCCAAGTCTTTCTTCCTCACACACTCATCCACCATATCCCTCCACCATCTCCTTGGCCTACCTCGCCTCCATCAGATTCACTCAGATATACCTTTTTCACCACTCTATTGTTATCCATTCTCTCCACATGACCATACCATCTCAGTACACTCTTTACAATTCTGGTGTACACAGACTTCCTCACTCCACATCTTTCACGAACCACATTATTTCATATCCAATCATTCTCTGTACTCCACATACATTCCTCAGCAGTCCCATCTCCACTCTCTAGACTTTTAATTTTCATGCCACACCATACTTTCACATCCATATATAAAAGTAGGCACTAACACTCCTTCATGTAAGCCTCATGCAGCTGCAATACTCAAGCCCCTGTTTCTTATCAAGGCCTTCACTGCACCAGCTACTTTTCTTCTTTGTGTCACTCTACTTTCCACTTCTTTTTTACATTTTCCTCTCTTTTTTATCACTGTACCCAGGTATTTGAACTCTCTCACCAATTCCAGTCTCTCTCCATTCACTGTAACATCACACTGGGAGTCACCATCTCTCTCAATAGCCATCACTTTACTCTTTTCTACATTTACTCTCAGGGCACGATGCTCACAGACATCAGCAAAACTCTGCACTAGTCTACCAAGTTCTTGTCCTGTATTTGCAAGTAGTACCGTCCTACATCATCAGCATTTAACAAATCTGAGATATTCCATCCATCACCATCCATTACCAACACCATCCCCCTCTCCATTACTTGAGCTTTTACTTCTCTCAGCACCCCATCCATATATATATATATACTGAACAACCATGGGGACATCACACAACCCTGTCACATGCCCACATCAATCAAGAACCATTCACTTGGATGCCCTTTTACCCTTACACATGCTTCATTACCATCATAAAAACTCTTGACGGCACATACCAGCTTACCATCTACACCGTACATGTGCAACACCTTCCACAATCCTTCTGTCTACTTTGTCGTATGCTTTTTCTAGATCCATGAATGCCATAAACACCTGACAGCCCTTCTCACATGCCTTCTCCACTATCTGTCTCACTGCAAATATTTGATCTACATATCCTCTGCCACTCCTAAAGCCATTCTGTCCATTACTCACCAGGACTTCTGATGTCTCTCTTACTTTCTTTATAATAATTCTTCCATATACCTTCCCTAACACACTCAATAAACTTAGGCCACGATAATTCTTGCACTCATTTCGCTCACCATTGTTTTTTTACAAGGGTACAATCAAAGTCTTTTTCCACTCTGCTGGCACAGTTTCACTCATCCCTGCCTTCTTAAATATCTCCCACATGCACTTCATTCATAATAACAATAATAATAATAATAATAATACTGAGGTGGTTTGGCCATGTGGAGAGGATGGAGGGTGAAAGACTGACGAAGAGAGTGTATGTGAGTGAGGCGGAGGGGGGAAGAGGGAGGGGGAGGCCGAGGATGAGATGGAGGGATGGGGTGGAGAGGTATATGAGAGAGGGGGGTGTGAGTTGGGAGCAGGGCAGTGAAATGGCGGGGGACAGGGCGACTTGGAGGCGATTTGTTTGTGGCCACCCCAAACGGGATTGAGGCGTCTGGCAATAGATAGATAGATAGATAGATAATACAGTGAGTCCTTGATATACAAAAGGGATACGGAACAAAAAAAAAACTTTCGTCATTCGAAAGTTCATATATTGGAATGATTTTCCCCATTGAAATATACATATAAATGGGGGGATGTGTCCCAGGACACCCTCGGACCTCCACCTAAACTTCACCCCCCCCTGTTAAGAAGTAAGTAATACCTGTCCACAATTGCA
Organism: Coenobita brevimanus; assembly: GCF_032717465.1. NCBI lineage: Eukaryota > Metazoa > Arthropoda > Malacostraca > Decapoda > Coenobitidae > Coenobita > Coenobita brevimanus. The sequence goes on along the minus strand of NW_027642603.1, from coordinate 123,211 downwards.
GAGATGGAGGTGGCCATATTCTTGTACATCTCCTTTTTCTTCGTCACAGTCCCAGTGGTGGAAACAGCAAGGCCTAAAGCACACCCAATCTCCGAGACTCCCTGCCCCTCCTCATGGGGTCTTATAATTTCCAATTTCCTTTCCAGAATTAGAGTACGATGCCGCTGCTTCTTTGCAGCGGGCTCCCCACTGCTGGAGATGATGCAAGGCACTTGGGAGGCATGGCGAAACAATACGAAAAGGTGAAGGGCAGCGAAAATATCCTCACGTACAGCAAGGCTGTGAGGAGAGGAGGGACGTGGACTCAACTGAGAAGCGCGTGAAAATTTGTTTACCAGAGAGGGGTTAGTTTGTTTTCTCTCGGCAAGCGAGTACGGCGCTATGCACTGCACCCATTTTGAATTTTTCATACAGTATTCCATTAACCCCTTCATAACTGCCGGCCTTGAACAACACTTCACTGTTTCAGTGTCAATGACACTGAGTTGATGCGAAAGGTGAATTCTTGATCGTGAGACATAAGTTCTTGGAAATTTTGGGCTTTCCTGTGAAAGGTAAATTAGCAAACCTAATTCATGTGAAACATAAGGGCTCGCTGTATTTACTTACCATTGCAATCTAATTCTTTGCTGATTTCAGCCCACAACTTATCAACATTTCTGTTGGCGAGCAGTTTACTCCTCTTGTCCTACAATAGTGGTCTCTGAAATACACTGGTAATCAAGATCCCAACATCCATCTTGATCTTCTCCACGTCTACCACGCAGGTTGAGCAGGTAAGAATGGTCCGAGGAAACCGAAAAATGTGTCGGTGTGGGCTGCACATGCCAGCACGCTTGAACTCGCTTCTATTACATTTGTGTGTAAGGTTTAATTCTTGGCGCAGGTCGGCGCCGATAGCCCACGCGCGGGAACCTGCTTTCTCTGTGAGCACACCCTACAGGCACCTCCAGGTTCAATATGTATAAATATGATGGTTTTTGGCCTTGCAAATTTTTTTCTACTGCACCTATGTATCCATTAAGAAACATGTACAATATGATATAGCCACAATCCGGTATACAGCAAAGCCCCAGGTTTAGCGACATCTTCATTCGTGGTTCCATGGTTAGCAGTGGTCTGCAAATATTCCCAAACACCGGGTTTCATGCAAAAACTCCTATGTTTGCAGTGAGAAAAACGTAAACTAGCCACGCATGGAAAGTGATCGTCACTTGTGGAGGTGCCAGAGGTGGTGGGAAGCAGTAGCCTCACCACTTGCCTCAGAAATTACACCCTCATCCCTTCCACCTCACTCCAGCCTTACGTGTGTTTCCTTGCCTATTATGTATAGTACTTTTGAATTAATACTAGTTTCTTTTCAGGTGTGATCAGTATATTTTACACTGCATAAATGAGTTTTAGGAGGAGTTGGCATGGGACCCGCAACCAATTAGCCTATTTTCCATAGGATCAATTACCAAACTTCAGCAGTTTCATGGTTGACGGTACAGGGAGTCCCCAATATACGAAGCCCCAATATACAAAAATTCGATCGTAGGAAAGTGAAAAATATAGGAAAAATTCCCCTATACGAAAGGCATATGCTTCGATGGTACAAAAAGCGTAACGAGAAAATGATTTAAATTTGGCGTGTGACCGTTTTCAGCACCACTATCGTGTATGGCAAGGCAAGCAACTACCTCCGCTTCATCCCATTCTGTTCCCACTCCCCGGCTGTGTAGTGCGTGCCTTCTGTACTCTGAGAATCTTTTGCATCTTTTGCATCTTGCATCATGCCACCCAAGCGTCCTTCACCTTCATCATCATCATCATCTGTGGAACCTCTCAAGAAGAAACAACACCGAACCCTGACACTGGAGAGCAAGCTCAAAATTATCAAGAGGCACGAGGAAGGCCAGGGCGTGAGTAAGATTGAGCCTCACCTGTATATACTGTACAGTACTGTTTTCTATTTTTTGCTCAGTAATTTGATAAATAAACAACTGCTTAAAGTTCATTTAGCTTTTATTAACATTTCTACTGTAGATTTAAGAGCTTACAACCAGCCTAGTACAGTACAGAGTAGTTAGTTGACAGTTTTTGGAGGGCTTCTGAAGAGCATCACCTCATTTTCTTAAGTTTCTTATGGGGAAAAATGCTTCATTATATGAAAAATCGATATACAAAAGCTTTTAAAGGTACCTAACCCTTTCGTTTATTGGGGACTCCTGTATGTTTCACAGAACCAATTAGGTGCAAAGCCTGGGGTTTTACTGTACAATCATCTAGCATGCAACTGATCACTTTAATGATAAATGAAAACTTATACCCAGTTTTGTGTTAATGTGAGCAATAACTGCTTAAATGATTTTTGCAATGTTCGCATACAATGATCCTGTGTGGATGTGTGCCACTCGTACAGGCCGACAGCCATACATCTGAGCCACGATGGGTGCCCTGTGTTTACATGCGCATCGGAACACCATTATTACTGCAAAATAACACTGCAAGTGCATGATGAATGGTGCAGTGTGCAATATCAATTGGAGAGATCACTATTTTTGTGCAAAATACCAAAACTTGTGACCTGGAAAACATTTCATTGCTCTCCTGCTGCCTCATTGTATCGCTCTCCCGCTGCCTCATTGGATCGCTCCCCACCCACCCCACCACTAAACTCTCCCTCGGCCCCACCACATCGTTTTTTCCATCACTCATCACCTCCTCCCGATGACCTGGAGTGATTGCCCAGGCCCTCCAGCTGTCCCCCACATTAGCCTCAATGTGGTGGGGTGGGGTGGCGGGGACCTTTGTGACGACTCTGACCGGCCGACGACATACTTAAGATGGGTGGGCAGAAATGCATTTTGAGATGTTAGGTTACATGGCCCCTGATCTCCACCGTAAACTCACTGAACCGATGTTAAATCAAAACTGATTTAGGATTTATCAGTATCCAAATGGTTCTTACTTAGCGTAACCCAATCATAAACTGAGCTGTGACGGTACATATAAACGTTTCAACTTGCACATGCCATTTTTCTTTACAATGTGCTGTTCCTACTCGATGTTATTCTTGTAGTGAGGTGAGTCATGAAGGCTAATCCCTCCAGTCAGAAAAAGCTCTCTTAAGCTGTCCAAATCATCTGGAGGTAGCAAGAATAGAACATAAATGATGACCTCCAGATGAAGGGGCTAATGTATCATTTCTGTGAATGACTGAGTCAGTGTACCATGGCTATAACAAACTATCAAAGTTCTATTAAGCCAATCTGCCACATTAACCACTTGGTACTGTGCTTACCTGTGCTTCTGCTCTCCTGCCCAGCTTATGTCTGGCCAGGAGTGTAGCAGGGGGCAGTGGTTGTTTAAGCTGGTACCATCCTCCCTCCTTAAGAATGTCATGTCCACTAGTGAAGAACTGAGAATAGTGTGACAGCTGACCACTTAATGATGCCGGCACCATCTTTTTCTTCTTCTTCCGGCTGTTGAGGACACGAGAATCAGTTTACTGAACAGGCATCCCTAGCAATCTGGTGCCACACTGCCAAATAATTTGCTTAACTGATAATCACATTTTAGCACAATAGCATACTGTGGGAGTTGGGGACACTCATCCTTGATAAAAGAAACCTGTGGTTAGGGTGTTGATGATTCTATTAAATGTCATGAAAATGGAGAAACCTTCCCCAGTGCTTCCACAACTGAGATCTGGTTATGAGAGTTTGGTCATGTCTGGATCCAGCGATCTGATATCTCAAATTTACAGAAATCTAGTCTAGCTCGCTCAATTAAGTGACTACAAATTTATTAGCCAGAGTCCACATTAAACAATAACAAGGAAAATATCTGCCCAAACATTATACAGTAAAAGGTTGATATAACAAATAATTCAGCCAACCCCTATTCCGTTTTATCAAAAATTCCGCTTTTCAAGCTTCTGTTCCAAAACCATAGATGGAATGGAATTTTCCGGAAATTTGTGATATTTCCGATATTTCTTCCCTAACTCGTGACCTGAAGCCTACACACAGTTGCTACTAAATAGCTTCTTTTACTACACACAGACATGATGCCTATGCTAGTCATAATGATACACAAAGAGCAGTCAGAACCCACAATAATAATAATAATACAATAATCGTTTTCGTTTTCGTTTTTAAAGGCTCCAACATGCTTGCATGTGTCGGCCTTGGTCTGGCGGCTCTCCATGCTGCACGATCCATTGCGCCTCCCTGTTCAGTCCCTTAACCCTAAGGTCACACTTAATGACCTCGTCCCATGTCTTTCTCGGTCTACCCCTCACAACCCCACCCCCAATATTAACACTTCTCACCTTCCTCACCCAATTATCATCCCCCATCCTCTCCACATGTCCAAACCACCTCAATCTACCTCTCCTCATCACAACACCAATACACTCCAGTCCCATCCTACCTCTCAACTCTTCCATTGTAAACCCAACCCCTCCAGGCCTTGGACGCAGGGATGCACTGCACATCCACCTAATCATTGTCATTTCAGTACGTCTGAGCCGGCGAATGTCTTCCTCCTTCACTGCCCAGGTCTCACTACCATACAGCATTACATCCTAACACATGCTGCATACAAAAACTCACCTCCAAATGAGGGGGATATGACTTGGGCATCGTGATTTTTCCACAGCCACGGACAAAACGGCTTGTTTCCGTTACGGAAACCCAAACGCTTCGCGACAGAACAGAAAACTTCCAGTATGTTGCGAGTACCTTATGAAAGAAAGTTGTTCCGTTTTCTCAAGCTTCCGTTTTATTCCAAGTTCATTATATCAAGCTTTTACTGTATTTAAACCATAAGCACTAATGAACAGCAGAACTGGCATTCAAAAGAGGAGGGAAAACATCCAAGTACTGAAAATGAGTCTTAACAATATTTTCTGAAATTTTAATCACTACAAGAAAACCGATGAACAGCAAGTATGCCCTATCATTTATATCCTACACTGACAGCTGAGCACTCTTCCTGTGATAAATGAGGAGAAAACAATGAGAAAGGAGGGAAGATATGAAAAAAAGAAGAGAAAAAGGGATAAGAGAAGAGAAGGAAGATGGAAAGGACAAGCAACTGGGGATGTACAGAAGACAGAAAAAGAGGTGAAAGAGAAAGGGTGAAGAGGAGCAGAAAGGGCATAACAGAAAAGGAAAAGGGAGAGAGAGTGAGGACAGTGGGGGGAAAGAGAAAGCACAGACAGAAGAACTCTTAATAGAGAGGAAGAAAAATGAAGAGAGAGGGAGAAGTTAGGAAAACAAAGAAAGAAGAGAATAAAAATGAAAAGACAGAACGAAGAAAGGAAAAGAAGAAAAAGAAAAAAGGGAAGCTGGAAATTTACTGTGGTTGCTAATATAACATACTGATAATAAACGCAGCACATACCATAGATGTACAGCTGCAAGCACATGAAACTGACACAATAGTTAGGGTGGTTCTGGCTGATAAGTCACACTGGTGGAAGGATGACATAATGGAATGGTAACATCATCACCCTCACCTAACTCCACCTACTACCACCCTCTTCCCCACACCGCAACTTGCTAGTCAAAGCAGCCTAGTACTTCTGAGTAAGATCTACCACAGAATCTCTTTTTCACATGCTTGCAACTGTACAGTGATTGTATGCACCAGCGAGTTATGAGATGTAGTAGTGATTTCACTAAGTTAGGGATGACAGTAATGTATAGTGACAATAAGATGTTACTAACCTCTCTGGACCATATATCTCCTTCCAATGGTGGCTGATGAAGTTGTAAATATGGATCTTCCAGTGGTAAAAGCCACTACGTGCTGAGTGGGGTTCTTTGATATGTAGGTTGTACAGCACTAATAGTAAGACTTGCAATCTGAAATGCACATGATACACATTACATTTGTAGAGTACAGAATAGGAGCATAATGAACAATTCTTTCCAGCACTAATGATTACACACAATGTTCTTGAGTATAAGATGATGAATTACTTACTCTTGTACAGTATGGGACATGACTAACGATACAGCTAGAGTCTACTGCAGGTCTTTGCGAACACTCAACACAATAACTGTATATGTATATGGACACCTCATCCAACAAGACACCTCAAACACTAACAAATAACAATGCTAGGACCTCCTTACGGAGGATATGAACTGGGCAATGAGAAAGCTTGGGATCAAGGAGTGGCTGGTTAGAGTGGTTATGGCTATGTATGCGGGTGTTTGCACCCAAGCAAGAGTGAATGGAGATTTTTGAGTGACAAGTTTTTCATGAATGCTGGCATGCATCAAGGGTCAGTCTTGGGCCCCTTATTGTTTGTCACAATGCTTGAAGCTCTCTCAAGTGTCTGCAGATATGGTCTCCAAAGTAATGCATGCCGATGACCAGGTGTTGATTGCAGCAACTGGAAGGGAGGTGGAGGAATGATTTAGGAAGAGGAGAGACAGAATGGAGCACAGAGGTTTGACAGTAAATGCAGACAAAACAGACTTCAGCTGGTGGTGGTACTGTCAATGCAGAGGGAGTGTGGCCATGTGCAGCCTGTCACAAGAGTGTGGGAAGTAACTCCACCTTGTGTAGTGTTTGTGATAAGCTGGTGCTAAGTGATGCAGTGGTACTACAGTTAAGCTGCTAAATATGTTTTTCATGTGTGCAATGTCTCAGGGTGAGCAAGTAGAAATTGTCGGGCATGAAAGGACTGATCTTGCTGATGAGCCTCTTGAGTGTGTGGAAGAGTTTTGTTATCTGGAGGACAAGTTATGTGCTGGAGGTGGGGCTGTAGCTACCTCTGTGGCTAAGAGAAGGAGTGATTGGAGGAAATTCAGGGAGCTGTTGCCTCTCCCAACATTGAGGGATCTTTGTACTGTGCAATGCTGTATGGTACTGAGACCTGGGCAGTAACGGTAGAGGATATTTGTAGGCTCAAGCATACAGAAATGACAATGATTAGCTGAATGAGTATTGCATCCTTGAATGTGAGGCTTGGGGGGAGGAGGACTAGGACTGCGATTGACGAGTTGAGGATTGATGGGACTTGAATGTATTGGTGCTGTGATGAGGAGGGGTAGATTGAGATTGTCTGGGTATGTTGAGAGGATGAAAAATGACAATTGGATGCAGAAGGAGAGATGTGTGAAAGTTGCGGGTACAGTTGCAAGAGGCAGACCGAAAAAGACCTATGACAATGTCTTAGAATGTGACCTCTGGGATAAGGGATTGAACAGGGAAACTGCCAGAGATCATGCAGCATGGACAGCCATCATTAGGTAAGCAAGGCTGATGCATGCAAGCATGTTGGAGCCTATATAAATGATACGGACAATAAGGCGTACCATATGCTGCTTTATAGTGATCAGGTCCATTGGTGAGACAGCTACTGAACTGATTCTGATCAGTAAACATGGCAACTACAATGCAAAAATCCCATTTCTAATCCATTCCAAGGTAAGCTGGTGTTCAAGTGGCAGACATACAATGTGCATGTCTTATCTGCAAATCATGTTAAAATGATCTTACCTATATAAAATGGTTGTACACCTGGCAAATCTAAACTCATATGCACTAAATTTAGGGTAATGCATGAAGTGATACTGTTATACACAAAACCCTATTATCTGAACTGGTTACAAGTTACAATGTTACGTCAAATCAAAATAATAGATATTGATGACAGTGTTACTGTATCATCAATTTCATCAATGTCTTCATTATTCAAGTTAGTCTCATGTCTATTTTTCCAGAACTGACTAACAATGGAAACTTTGCTGACATACAATATTCTTCCGCTCCCCATCCTTTCTAAACCCTAAAATATGAGAATTCCATAAGGTTTATCACAACTCAGTAAAGTACTTGTTTGAAATGCCTATACCTATGAGGGTGATACTGAAACCAATGCCTTCAGGTCCATAACTTGGCTAGCAGTTTACCGATAATACTGAAACTTGGCACAGTAAATGTGGATATATTAATGTCTAATTGCTGTTATTTTGTTTCATGAATGCCAAGGTGTCACCATGGATATGAAGCTAATACAGATTGAAGTATTAGGCTTCCTCAAAACAGAGGTGGTACACTGTCACATAGACCTACAAAGGCTTGTGAAGGTGTATGGCAGTGAAACAATTGATGTCAGCAATGTTCAAAGCAGGGTGAAGATATTTCAAGGAGAAACATCAACTGAAGACAAAGCACAAAGTGAAAGATCTCCAACTGCTGTGGCTGATGCCAGTTACCAATGTGTTGATGACCTCACAGATGATGACAGGCACACAACCACCTACAAACTTGCTGCTGATTTGCAGTGTGGTCACAATGCCACTGAGTGATCACTGAAGACCTCGGGTACTGCAAAGTTTGTTCCAAATCGATTCCTCATGTGATGGAAACGAGGTTGAATGTCTGCTATGAACTACTGGAGCAAAAGATATTTATGTTTTCAATTTCAAACTGTTCCAGCAGCTCAGAGCAGATGTTCAACCACATTTCCTTCACATTGGGCATTATCTGATGAGGAATCCATTTGGAACAATTTTGTAATATCCTAGGGCTGCAATAATCACTTCAATGGCATTGTGACCACACTGCAAAACAGCAGCAAGTTCACAGACAGTTATGTGCCTGTCCACATAATTGAGGTCATCAACATGTTAGCAACTGGCATCAGTCACAGCAGTCGCAGATCTTCCACTGCATGCTTCGGATTCAATTGTTTCTCCCTGACAAAATTTCTTTGCCCATCTTCGAACACTGCTGATGTTAAATGTTTCACTGCCAAACACATTTGCAAGCAACTGGTGGATCTCTGTGGTGGTGCATCCGTCTTTTGGGGGGAATTTAGACACAGCTCTCTGTTTCAGCTTCATATCCATGGTGAAACCTCGATGCTCTGGAAGAACATACATGCAACTAGGCTTTTACGTGTCCTCATTTACTGTGCTAAGTTGCAGCGTTATTAGAAAACCGGTACCAAGTTATGGGCCTAAAAGCATTACTTTTGGCAGGACCCTCATCATCATCATCATCATCATCATCATCATCCGGACATCTTTTCTCACCCTAGGGCAGGGTGAGGAGTAGCAACATCCAGACAGCCCAAGTCTGCCAAATCCAATGGGCCACACTTCCATTCAATCACCATTCAAGCCCCCGGAATCCTGGCTCTATCTGATAAGTCAAAAAACTTTCACCACATTCTGTAGCTCCACATAAACGTATCCAATAGATCATGCTATTCAATATTTATGGCACCATAATACTGAATAGTAATATTAATACATTTTGTAGAAACAATTTGGTAATTTCCCTGTGAGCTTTTCAGTTACGTGCAGACATACACAAGCTTTTCTTTATGTAAAGAAGAAAGAATCAAAGGTTGGGAGCCTGGAAGTACTTCTATCACAGCCATCCCAGGAGGAAGCAAGGCATGAGATGATGATGATGATGATGATGAAAAGAAATGAACAAGAGGCAGCCAAATTCACACTCTGTTCACTTTAAGATACCTTGACACACTGCATTTAAAACTGTGGGTTAGAGGCAAACAAAAATACATACTTGAGACAGTTGCAAAGTTAACTTTTTGCATACAAAGAACTGAATGTCAGTTAGCTCTTGCTTTAAAGGGCTGGAGAGAGAAGGGGGTAAAAGTACACTGCCTGCCAAATGGCTGCTATGAAGTACATGCCCACCGTAATGAAGAAGGGATACAAGCAACTTATAGCAACAGAGAACATGACTCTGACTCTGAAATAACTAAGCAGACACAAGAACTGAACCTGAATTTTCCAGGTTATTCTTCTTTCCATGCTTTTTACAGCTAAAGTCTGGTAAATACTAACCCATTTTAATACGCACTGTTCCATCTTATACCCGTGTAACACTAGTCTTTAATGATATAAACTACTATCTATCTATCTATTGCCAGACGCCTCAATCCCGTTTGGGGTGGCCACAAACAAATCACCTCCAAGTCGCCCTGTCCCCCGCCATTTCACTGCCCTGCTCCCAACTCACACCCCCCTCTCTCATATACCTCTCCACCCTATCCCTCCATCTCATCCTCGGCCTCCACCTCCCTCTTTCCCCCTCCACCTCACTCACATACACTCTCTTCGTCAGTCTTTCACCCTCCATCCTCTCCACATGGTCAAACCACCTCAGTGTGTTCCTCATAACGCTCCCTATCACATCCACATCCAAACCACAACGCTCCTTTATATCCTCATTCGTCAGCCTGTCTCTCCAAGTGACTCCACAGGCTCCTCTTAAATAACTCATCTCCACTGCTCTCACTCTTGACTTGTGTCCTTCCAACAACGTCCAAGCTTCACTTCCATACGTTAGAGTTGGTATCACAATAAGGTCATGTAGTAACTTTTTCACTTCCATGCTCACTTCCCTGTTTCTTATCACTACTTTCAAAGAACCAGCAACCTTTCTTCCCTGCTGTACCCTTTCAAGCACTTCATCCTCCAAACCTCCATCCTTACTCATCACACTCCCCAAGTACTTAAACGTACTCACATTTTCCAATTCCTCACCATCCAACCTCGCTGTACATTCACTGACTTCACTTCTCTCAAAGACCATCACTTTACTCTTCCCTACATTCACCTTTAGATTCCGTTTCTTACACACTCTCCCAAACTCATCCACCAAGCCTTGCAGCTCCCCTTCGTCTTCACTCAACAACACAGTATCATCTGCAAACAACAGTACAGGGAGTTTCCTAACACTATCCTCTCTCACCAGGGCCACTCCAACATCCACTACCCTACCTTGTACCTCTTTTATTACCCCATCCATGTACTGATTGAACAACCATGGAGACATGACACATCCCTGTTTCAACCCAACTTTCAAAGAGAAAAATTCACTTAGTTCACCATCCACACGCACTGCAGCCTTCGCACCATCGTACATACTCTTCACAGCATTCAACAACTTCCCATCTACTCCATATATTCTTAACACTTTCCACAATCCTTGTCTATCCACCCTGTCATATGCTTTCTCCAAATCCATGAAAGCCCCATACAACTTCTTTCCCTTCTCTAGAAACTTTTCCACTAAAGATCTAAGAATGAATATCTGATCTACACAACCTCTTCCCTTCCTAAAGCCTCCCTGTTCTTCTCCAACTAATTTCTCTGTTCTTTCTCTAACTCTGTCAATAAGTATCCTACCATACACTTTTCCTATTATACTAAGAAGACAAATGCCCCTATGATTACCACACACTTCTTTTTCCCCTTTTCCTTTGTACAAGGGAATAATTATACCTGACTTCCAATATGTATAAACTACTGTATACACAATTTTCTAACTGAAATTAAAAAAAAAAAAAATCATCTGCACACCGTACGGTACCAATTATTGTAGATATCAACTGGAAAAACTGATATACATATTCTTCATCACATTTACTGTGAGCCAGTCAACATCATTATCATCTTCACCATCATCATCATCATCATCCGGACTTCCTTTCCCACCCTAGGGCAGGGTGAGGAGTAGCAATGTCCAGACAGCCCAAATTTGCCCAATCCAATGGGCCACGCTTCCATTCACTCATTATTCAAGCCACCGGAGTCCTGGCTCTATCAAATAAGCCAAAAACATTCACCACAATCTGTAGCTTCACATAAACGTATCCGATTGAGACAATCCGGACGCTGCCACGTTAACAAAGGGTGCCAAATCCCTTATCATGCACTTCCCCTCACAACATTCATCCAGCCAATTCGATCTCTTGTCAGTTGCCTAGCCTCACCAACTTCCAAACCTCTCTTCCTCACACACTCATCCACCATATCTCTCCACCTTCTCCTTGGCCTACCTCGCCTCCTCCCTCCTTCAAATTCGCTCAGATATACCTTTTTCATCAGTCTATTGTTATCCATTCTCTCTTCATGACTATACCATCTCAGTACACTCTCCTTGATTTTGGTGTCCATCGGTTTCCTCACACCACATCTTTCACGAATCACATTATTTCGCATCCTATCCACCCTCTGTACTCCACATAAATTCCTCAGCAGTCCCATCTCCACTGTTCCTACTCTTCACTTTTCATTTTCATGCCACAACATAGTCTCACAACCATATGTTAAAGCTGGCACTAACACTCCTTGATGTATGCCTTGTGCAGCTGCAGCACTCAAGCCTCTATTTCTTATCAAAGCCTTCATTGCACCAGCTACTTTTCTTCCTAGTGTCACTCTACTTTCAACTTCTTTTGCACAGTTTCCTCTCTTTTCTATCACTGTACCCAGGTATTTGAACTCTCTCACCAATTCCAGTCTCTCTCCATTCACTGTAACATCGCACTGGGAGTCACCTTCTCTCTCAATAACCATCACTTGACTCTTTTCTAAATTTACTCTCAATACACGATGCTCACAGACATGAGCAAAACTCTCCACTAGCCTACCAAGTGGAGAGTTTTGTGCCGATAGGAGGTTAGTGAGGGATGTTAAAGTTATAGGAAGTAAGGAGTGTGTGCAGTAGCACAAACTATTGATTTGTGATATGGTGCTTAAAGAACAAGTGATGAAAAAGAGGACTTATGTAACTAGGAGGAAAATATGGAAGCTGAAAAACCAAGTAGTAAGGGATGCCTTCTATAGCAAGTTGAGGAGAGTGGTGGCTGAACAGGGAGCTGTAGACAGAGGCGTTAATGAACAGTACAGAGCCCTCAAGAACAATTTCTTGAGAGTTACTGATGTAACATGCGGCTGGACAAGAGGACCACCAAGACATAAAGTAACTTGGTGGTGGGATGAGGGTGTAGAAGCTGCAATTAAGGAGAAAAGAAGGCTTTTCCGGGAATGGAAGAAGGGTGGTAGCAAAGAGGAATATTTGGCTGCCAAGCGTAGGGCTAGGAGAGAGGTATACAGGGCAAAGTCTGAGTCACAGAGACAATTACTTGATAACCTAAATCATGGGGATAGGAAAAATATATTTAGGGTGGCAGGTCAGGTGAAGAGGGATAATCGGGATATCATAGGTGAGCAGTGTGTGAAGAATGATGAAGGAAGGGTAGTGGTGAACAGTGAGGATATTAAAGATGCATGGAGAGAGCATTATAACCAGTTATTGAATGAGGAGTTTGACTGGGACAGGGAAGGTTTGGAGCCAGCACATCCAGTGTCTGGCCCTTGGCCTTTGATTGATACTGCTACTGTGAGTGAGGCAATAGGCAGGATGAGGGTGGGTAAGGCAGCAGGTGTGTCTGGGTTGACTGCCGAAATGTTGAAGGCCTCAGGCGATATAGGGGTGAGTTTAGTCACTGACCTGATAAATAGGATTATTTATGAGCGTGTTGTCCCAGATGATTGGCTGAAGAGTGTAATTGTAAATGTGTATAAAGGGAAGGGTGATGCCCTGGAAAGAGGAAATTATAGAGGTATAAAGCTTTTAGATCAGATAATGAAGGTAATGGAGAGAGTTTTAGAAGGTATGATTAGAGAAAGAGTGAATATTGATGAGATGCAGTTTGAGTTTATGCCAGGTAGGGGGACCACTGATGCCATATTCATTGTTCGACAGCTTCAGGAAAAATATATTGGTAGGAGAAGGGATCTTTATTTTGTTTTCGTTGATTTGGAAAAGGCCTTTGACAAAGTCCCTAGAGAGGTGGTGAAGTGGGCAATGAGAAAGCTTGGCTTGGAGGAGTGGCTGGTTAGGGTGGTTATGGCCATATGTGGGTGCTCACACCCAGGTGAGAGTGAATGGAGATTTGAGTGATGAGTTTTCTGTGAATGTTGGTGTGCATCAGGGGTCAGTCTTGAGTCCCATGTTGTTTATCATGGTACTTGAAGCCCTTTCACATGACTTTAGAAACGGACTCCCGTGGGAGTTGTTGTATGCTGATGATTTGGTGTTGATTGCAGAGAACGAAAGGGAGGCGGAGGAACGGTTTAGGAAGTGGAGAGATGGTATGGGGCAAAAGGGTTTAAGGGTAAATGCAGATAAAACAAAAGTGATGATATCTAGGGTTGGTGGCGGTACTGTCAAAGACGAGGGAGAGTGGCCATGTGCATTTTGCCACAAGGGCGTGGGAAGTAATTCCATCTTGTGCGGTGTGTGTGATAAATGGGTGCATAAGAGATGTAGTGGTATCAGAGGTAGACTGCGAGATAATGATGATTTTATGTGTTCGGCATGCCGGGGTGAGCAGGTGGAGATCGTCAGACGTGAAAGGATTGAACTTGCTGGTGAATCTCTTGAGTGTGTGGAAGAGTTTTGTTATTTGGGAGACATGTTGTGTGCTGGAGGTGGGGCTGGAGCTAGCTCTGTGGCTAGGGTGAGAAGTGGTTGGAAGAAGTTCAGGGAGCTCTTGCCTCTCCTGACATTGAGAGGGCTCTCCCTACGTGCTAAGGGGTCTTTGTATGCAGCATGTGTTAGGAGTGTAATGCTGTATGGCAGTGAGACCTGGGCAGTGAAGGAGGAAGACATTCGCCAGCTCAGACGTACAGAAATGACAATGATTAGGTGGATGTGCAGTGCGTCCCTGCGTCCAAGGCGTGGAGGGGCTGGGTTTACAATGGAAGAGTTGAGAGGTAGGATGGAACTGGAGTGTATTGGTGTTGTGATGAGGAGAGGTAGATTGAGGTGGTTTGGATATGTGGAGAGGATGGGGGATGATAACTGGGTGAGGAAGGTGAGAAGTGTTAATATTGGGGGTGGGGTTATCAGGGGTAGACCAAGAAAGACATGGGACGAGGTCATTAAGTGTGACCTTAGGGTTAAGGGACTGAACAGGGAGGCTGCAATGGATCGTGCAGCGTGGAGAGCCGCCATTAGGTGACCAAGGCCGACACATGCAAGCATGTTGGAGCCTTTAAAAACGAAACGAAACGAAACGAAACTTGCAAGCAGTACTGCATCATCACCATACAACAAATTTGAGATATTCCATTCACCACCATTCATTACCAATGTCATCCCTCTCTCCATTACTCGTGTTTTTACTTCTCTCATCACCCCATCCATATATATATATATATATATATATATATTTAACAACCATGGGGACATCATACAACCTTGTCGCACGCCCACACTGATCGTGAACCATTTATTTACAGCTACCCCAAATTGACTTTAGGACCTCCCCCTACAAGGTGTTAAAAAACACAGAAATCATAGTATATCACAATGCTTGTTCATGAAATCATTCATTCATTGTCAGACGCCATGTATCCCTAAAGGGGTGGCCAAGGGCTTAAGAGTTCATTGTTTTACAGGGAGGGGTACTAATCCTCCACCAACCCCACTTGACACGAAATGCCATTCATTAATATGAAATCATGTTTCCCTTGTGTTTCAGGACCCGTTGGATGCATTTTGGCATGGAATCACTTGGATCTCTAATGTACATTTCTTTGCACCAAACATTTGTCAGTTCAGTCTTGAGGTTGTCCAGATTGGGTGTTTCCTTCTCTGCCATGATTTTCTTCATCTTTGCCCAACAGTTTTCTATCGGATTTAGATCTGGACTGTTGCCAGGCCAGCTGAGGACCTCAATCCAATTATCCTGCCGCCATGTTGTCACCTTTGTTGACTTGTGACATGGAGCTGAATCGTGCATGAAAAAGTTGCACACATGAATAGCAAAAAACTTTAACAAATGATCTTTCAGAACTTGAATGTACCGGCCACCATTCATCATCAAGTTCTTAGGAAGAAAGTAGAGGCCTCCCCTTCCCATTTCACCTGAGAAACACCCCCATATCATTACTGAATGTGGGTGCTTAACAGTCAGCACCGTGTAAGCAGGGTCATATCGACTATGGGAGGCAGGGCGACAGACTTTGGCAGAATGCACCTGGAACACGTGAAATGTGCTTTCATCGGAAAACATAACTTTTCTCCACTCGTCCGATGTCCTGTGTGCAAAACTCTTGGCAAACTGAATGCGCTGCTTCTTCATGCGGTCAGTGAGAAGTGGTTCCTTGGCTGCGGTGTGGCTTGGCAAACTTGGATAGTTCGAATTGAGACGTCTTGTAACAGCTGGGGATACTATCTATCTATCTATTGCCTGACGCCTCAATCCCGTTTGGGGTGGCCACAAACAAATCGCCTCCAAGTCGCCCTGTCCCCCGCCATTTCACTGCCCTGCTCCCAACTCACACCCCCCTCTCTCATATACCTCTCCACCCCATCCCTCCATCTCATCCTCGGTCTCCCCCTCCCTCTTCCACCCTCCACCTCACTCACATACACTCTCTTTGTCAGTCTTTCACCCTCCATCCTCTCCACATGGCCAAACCACCTCAGTGTGTTCCTCACAACGCTTCTTATCACATCCACATCCACACCACAACGTTCCTTTATATCCTCATTCGTCAGCCTGTCTCTCCACGTGACTCCACAGGCTCCTCTTAAATAACTCATTTCCACTGCTCTCACTCTTGACTTGTGTCCTTCCAACAATGTCCAAGCTTCACTTCCGTACGTTAGAGTTGGTATCACAATACTGTCATGTAGTAACTTTTTTACTTCCATGCTCACTTCCCTGTTTCCTATCACTGCTTTCAAGGAACCAGCAACCTTTCTTCCCTGCTGTACCCTTTCAAGCACTTCACCCTCCAAACCTCCATCCTTACTCATCACACTACCCAAATACTTAAACGTACTCACATTTTCCAATTCCTCACCATCCAACCTCGCTGTACATTCACTGACTTCACCTCTCTCAAAGACCATCACTTTACTCTTCCCTACATTCACCTTTAGGTTCCGTTTCTTACACACTCTCTCAAACTCATCCACCAAGCCTTGCAGCTCCCCTTCGTCTTCACTCAACAACACAGTATCATCTGCAAACAACAGTACAGGGAGTTTCCAAACACTATCCTCTCTCACCAGGGCCACTCCAACATCCACTACCCTACCTTGTACCTCTTTT
Source organism: Coenobita brevimanus (assembly GCF_032717465.1). Classification (NCBI taxonomy): domain Eukaryota; kingdom Metazoa; phylum Arthropoda; class Malacostraca; order Decapoda; family Coenobitidae; genus Coenobita; species Coenobita brevimanus. The sequence goes on along the minus strand of NW_027642603.1, from coordinate 106,305 downwards.
ATTACCCCATCCATGTACAGATTGAACAACCATGGAGACATGACACATCCCTGTTTCAAACCAACTTTCAAAGAGAAAAATTCACTTAGTTCACCATCCACACGCACTGCAGCCTTCGCACCATCGTACATACTCTTCACAGCATTCAACAACTTCCCATCTACTCCATATATTCTTAACACTTTCCACAATCCTTGTCTATCCACCCTGTCATATGCTTTCTCCAAATCCATGAAAGCTGGGGATACATTCTCATCAATTCTGCTGCTGTCAGTTGAGGATTCTTGATTACTTCCCTCTTCAGAAGTGTATCTGTACCTCTGGAAGTTGTGCTCCTCTTTCCACCACCATGCTTGTGCTCTGGTACGACATCAGGTGGCTGCAGCAAGGATCTTCATGACGGTCGACTTTGCACGTCCAGTACGTTCACAAATCGTGTTGATAGGGACATTATCCTGCCTCCATGCAATGATACGGACCCTCTCATCCCTTGTGCAGTACTTTCCAGGCATGACAACTCGACTCTAGGAAAATAACAGGGCAAACAGTAATGCATACGAAAAAAGAGGGAGGTGCAAGCTCGGAGCGATGGGAACGTATACTCCCACTCTCTCTTCTGGGGAAGCACTGACGTACAGAGTGTTTCACCACCTCCCGCCAACACCAGAGGAGTTGCCAGTTACTTCTTACCCAAATAATTTTCACTTGGTAGAGGTGAAAACACAAAGCAAAGACAGACAACTCTCCAATAGTAATTCTGTGTGTAGGTCCTAAGTCAATTTGCAGTGGGTGTAGATGCCCATTAACCCTTACACATGCTTCACTACCATCATAAAAACTTTTGACGGCACCTAGCTGCTTACCATCTACACAGTACATGCGCAAAACTTTTCACAATCATTCTCTGTCCACTTTGTCGTATGCTTTTTCTAGATCCATGAATGCTAAAAACACCTTATGGTCCTTCTCACAAGCCTTCTCTGCTATCTGTCTCACTGCAAATATTTGATCCACACCCCCTCTGCCACTCCTAAAGCCACCCTGCTCATCACTCACTAGGACTTCTGATATCTCTCTTACTTTCTCTATAATAATTCTTCCATTTACCTTCCCTACCACACTCAATAAACTTATGCCACTATAATTTTTCCACTCACTTCGCTCAATTTTATTTTTGTACAGGGGTACAATCACAGCCTTTTTCCACTCTGCAGGCACAGTTTCACTCATCCATGTCTTCTTACATTTCTCCAACAAGCACTTCATTCCACTCTCTCCACTACACTTAAGCATCTCTGCATACACCTCATCTATACCAGTTGCTTTCCCATTTTTCAGCCGCTTCACAGCATGCTTCACCTGTGTGAGTGTCACATCCCCTGGCACTGCATGCCTTCTCTGCACACCCCCAAAACCAATCATTTTTACAGCCAGTATGACCAAAAAAATCAACAGGATTTACTTTTCCAGTTAATTTATATATTTACTTATTTCATTTTTAGAGGTAGATGGGGTGGTCACCATCCACTCATTCAATGTTAACCACTTTGGGTGTCTGCCCTTTCCTCTTCTGCCTTCTTGCCTTCATTCTTTCCTCTTCCTTCTGCCTATGGGTGACTCTGCACTATGTGACATGCCAAATGGTTTCCTGTACACCAGTAAACCATTTACTATGCTGGGTGGTAACCATATAACCAAATTATGGCACTGGTAGTTTAAAGGGTAATTAAAGTGCTCCAATCGGATTGAGCTGGTGTGGGTTTATATCCAAGGGGTCACTGGGGTTTCCTGCTCATGTAATGCCACTCAGGGATGAGTGAGGCTTGCCACTGTCATATTAAATATCAGGACCAACTTGCCTAGTCCCAGGCTCCTACACTCCTAGTGGGCTGACATGGATTGGATGACGGATGGATGGATGGATTTCATTTATCTATTTTTATTTTCATTTATTTATTTACTTATTTTTGCTTACCAGGAGCACAGCAGATCCTTGCTGAAGGTTTAGAGTCAATGGTACTGTCATTCTCTAATTCAGAGAAGCGGAGATACAGGTACACCTTAATATATGATACCCCTAGATGCCATGCCCAGGCTTAATGATGGGGGTAGAAATACCACCATACCCCGCCTAATGAGGGCCAAACCCTGGTTTAACGATGGGTTTTTATCTTTTTTTTTTTTAACCAATTTTGATGATATTTTAGACTAAAATTGTGTGTTTAGGTTGATTTATAAAATATTTTTAGACTTAGATTAGATGTGTTGTAGCTTGGCTTTAACCCTAGTTCAGTAGCGTCGTCCGGGATTCCGAATTTAGGCCTACTTTGCGTTGTGGAGGAGACGCTCCAAGGCCCACAACGCTCAGCTGCCATGACATTTCAGTTTGTACTCTGTCCTGTGTGTGTGAGGTGTGTTCGTGTTGCTCCCGTTTTTTTCTCATCTGCTGTAGACAATTGTCTGGTATTCCGTACAACGTTTTTAAAATAGGACCTTGTGAGTATGCCTACGAAACATATCATGTAATGTGTCGAATTTTGTCTAGGGAGGCTGGAGCATATCGGGGGACGTCTGGACTTCATGTGTGGCACAAGTCATCACCATCAGGCAACACTGTGGCTGGCAGTGGTGAAAAGATTACAAGGATGTACCATTGGTTGTCAGTTTTATACTTTCTTTTTTTAATTTTTTTTTATAATGTTGTTTTAGTTAAATACATTTAGTTCATAGTTCCTACAGTTAAGATTAGCATCTAAGCGAAAATTTTTAAAAATAAACTGTACCATTCCTATATGTATATTTCTACCCCCAAAGTTTGTCCGGGATTCCGGACATCGCTAGTAGGCACGTGATGTTGACAGCGCTACTATTCCAGGGTTAAACTTGTTCTGGGGCTCTTTTGGGTGGGTTTTGGACTTGGCTGGGGGAAAACCCAAGGCTGAAAAACATATTCCATTACTTTACATCTACCCCGATATACAATACCCCCCTAATGATGGGTTTTTACCTAACCAATTGTATCGTTAAACTGGGGTATACCTGTATTAAAATATTATAAATATCATATATGTAAACAGGAGGAGGTACTACTCAAAATACAACACTCATGAGGTGCTGTGAATCCTTCTGTGCCACCAAGAATACAGCCCACAGATTGGGCCCATGCATAATAAAATATTTAAGACACCAATGACCCTGGGGAGATGGTTACTATCTTGTACAATACATTCACATTGGAAACAAGAAAAAAATATATCTCCCTTCAGCTCTCCAATCTGAAATTATTCATCCCATCGTCACTAAAAACAGTAGGGTGGTGCTATAATACTATATAGCAGTAAGCACTTTTCCTTACTATTTCACTCCATACCAGTCAAAAAATCAATATTTGGCCTTGCACAAAACTGTTACTCAAATGTACTAAATTTTCTGATGCTGAAGAGGGACACCTTAAAGTGGTGACACCAATAAACAGTCATGCCCCCAGTACAGTATGCGATGGGGTTACATAATGGGAAAACAGACTGCATACAAAGAAATCGCATACTGAGGTCAATTTAGCATGGGTCCATCAGGACAGAGAGAAGATAAAGAGCCCACATAACCCAAAATCTTAACAAACATTTGTGCCACCTATCTAAGGTATGTCCCAGGCTGGTTTGAAATGTCACCAAGGGTCCCCCCTGAGGCTGAGAGAGAATGATGCAGTGTTTTCCTAGTCAAAAGTTTCAGTATTTCACACATGAAAAGTTACCTCCACCTAATATCACACACTCCACCATTCATCATGCACTTGTTCTGTTATCTCCACCTAATTTCACACACTCCACCATTCATCATGCACTTGTTCTGTTATCTCCACCTAATTTCACACACTCCACCATTCATCATGCACTTGTTCTGTTATCTCCACCTAATTTCACACACTCCACCATTCATCAACCATTCATCATGTACTTGTACTGTTATCTCCACCAAATATCACACACTCCACCATTCATCATGCACTTGTACTGTACATTTGTAATAGTGGTGCACATGTAAACACAGGGTGGCCATTTTGGCTCAAACATATGAGGCGCTCCGTATAAGAAGGGTGAAATGCGCCAAAATAAAAAACGTCAGAAAACGCAGTCAAACTTCGCTCAACTTCCAATAACCATAACTTCGTTATATACCAAGATAGAACATTGCTTTTAGTCTTAAAATGAGCGTGAATCATTGCCGATCATGACACTGGTATTTTTGTTTCGGTTGAATGTAACTATTAAGAACAGGAAAGAGAAATATTACGTTTTGTTAGCATCATCTGTTATGGTTTTGGAAGTTAGAGGGAAGTTTAACTGCATTTTCTGCTTGTAATGTATAAAGTATTGATGTTCCATCACTATTAATGATAAAAAACAAAAAAAAAAAAGTAAGAATAACCTCAATGGACTTCCCACAATAGTGAATAATGATGAAGAAATAAGAAGGGACATTTGGGCCGACTCACGTCACAAACGCTCCGACAGCGATCGCTATGAATACACGCTGAGTACGCGCTGCCAGAACATCATTCTCAATGTCACTAAAGTTTCCTTCTTTCTTATTGTAATACTTTTAAAAGTATGGCCAAAACTCAAGTCATAATAATAATAATTACTAATAATGACACTACAAGTACTATTACTACTACTGCTAATAATAATAATACGTGCTTCCCGCCAATATTCATTCTCAACGTCACTTCACTTATGTTTCCTTCTTTCTAATAGTAATACTAATAATTTGGGTAAAAACTTAAGTAATAATAGTACTAATAATGACACTACTAGTACTATTACTACTACTACTAATAATAATGACGCCAAGAGGCAAGACAACCTGCATGTGTTAAGAACCCACTGGTTACTGTTCCAAAGTACTACACCAATATTATTAATGATACTAATCCAGAAATACTATTATTAATAGTGTCGTAGCTGACTGAACCTACCCATGAGTAATAACACAGAATACACTTTAGTGCTGCATGAGTAAACCAGCCTTACGGAAGGCATCAGTAACAATAATAATAACAGCATCACAACTATTATTACCTGTATTATTCTTATTATTATTATTATTACTCTTACTAGCGCTTGAATATCATTACCTGTATTGTATAGTAATACTAGTAAAATGTTATGGCTGTGATAACTGGGCTCCCATTGGCTGCGGGCGGTCACGTGATGGTAAGCGGAGGTTCTCATTGGCTGATACAGCCCCCGCGCCACAGGACGAATGCACACAGGATACCCCGCCATTGTAATCCGGGTGGTTGCCCCGGGGAAGTCCCCAATAAGATAGGCGACTCGGCTCGGCTGGCGCCACTATTCTGACGGTACGAAAAGCCTCTCTTATTGGGATTTTCTCACTCAGCACGGAGTGCCTGCTGCACTGATGGTCGAGAGTATCACTTGGTTTTATGTGATTTTCTACCATATTTCCACTGGGAGAATGGACTTTTGTCCACTTCCACGTAAAAGTAGACACCTCAATACAGTGCTATACCACATAAAACGCACTTTGAGGGGGGTGGCGTGTTTCGCCCTTCTTATACGGAGGGCCTCATATGACTGTTGGCTTGTGTGAGTGGCACTTGTACCACATGGGATCATTGTTCTTGGCCATCAAAAGAATCATGTGGTTCTTGCCACCATTAACCCAAAACTGGGTACTGTATAAATATTCAGCAATCATTCTATCAGTCAACTGCATACTCAAGCACTGCACAGTGAGGTGTGACTGTACCCAGAGATGCTGAGTTAAAAAGATGTCTCTCAACTCCTTCTCTATTCCCTGAAAGGGGAATGGCAGACAGCCAGAGAAGGGCTACTTCGGCCTGCAGTGTTCCAGGTTCATATTCCAGATGCATTTGGAGTTACAACTACTGTACCACTATTACTACTGTATTTATTTATTTTTTTTTTTTTGTCCTAGAAAAAGGAAAATTCTGTATGTTGGTTCTGATGTTTTTTAAGCAAAGCTTGGTTGTATTTAGTTGTGGGAGTGACCCAGTTCATATGAAAACAAACACAATATAGCTTCATTACTGAATGTGGGCCTAATTAATCTACGCCTCACATAGCAGCGGTACTTACGTTGTCATCTTGGCACGAGAAGTAAGATTGTCCCCTGAGTCACAGCATCTTTGGCACATCAAAGTGAAGAAGTTATCAGCCAATAGGGTTCCACAAGGCTTGCCTGACCCCAGACAGGTTAAGTGGGCTTGGCATCGGCACAAGTCACAACATAGTAGATCCTCTGGCTTGTCTGGGGACATTTGCCCACAGAAAAAACCAGGCCCATCACTTAGGTTGGGCATAAACTGTTGGGTAAAAGGTTGTGTTGTTTAGAGAACAGGATAATCCAATGCCTGGGGTAACATTTAGTTCTATTACTGTAACTTTGGTAAACAACAGACATATAATACAACAGTTACTATTTCACAAGTATAATAGACTGACATACCAGTACTGAATAACAGATGGAATATTACACTGGAAATAATTACAGGATGAAGATGAAAAGCCAGTGGTGAGAGTAATGGCAACAGTACTGTACATATGAGGTAATCCATGGAGGAATTACTAAGATGCCATTAGTATAAAAAAAAAAAAAAAAAAAGTGGCTTATGATTGGTGAGGATGTATAGAAGAATGTAGGCATTTCAGACAGTGGCTATTTGGGAGTTACCACACTAAATTTCTCTTCTCTTTACAAGAGTAATGGCCACATGGCTCTGTATAGACACTCCAAGTCTAGCTCTGTGGAGAAGTCCAAACTGACCATCCCAAGTAGTCATTGACAACTCACAACTCCTGTCCCCTACCTAGCAGTTTAAATATGGAATGATTTCCAAAGGTAAGAGGTCAAATTTAGCTTTAAAAGTTTACTGTTATCAGAGAAAATTAAAGTTGATTATAAAGTTTTATAAAACGATGAGTGACATTTGAAGTAAATTATCCACCCACAATGTACACCCATGTCTGCAACATGCACTGCATCCACCCATGGTGTACACCTACATTCACATGTTGCACTACAATATCCACCCTAGGTGTACACCTATGCCTGCAGGTTGCACTACAATACATGCCTGCATTTACTTCAATGACATCATTGGCGGCCAATCAGCAACCGCGAATCAAATACTCCCTACTTACCCAAAACATCTTAGGTGCACAGGTCAATCAAACAGAATACAGTTATGAGACTTACTACAAATGCATGGGAATATACATCCTTCAAGATCATGAAAATGATAAGGTCATAATTCCTGGACTTTAATGCTTGAGAGAGTTAAACTTCCAAACAGAAGACTGTTGGTGCTTACTTGAAGGATGGAAAATGATTTATGTTTCCCAAAAACTTTGGCCAAGGCTACATAACAGGGCCAACTTACCACTTCTCAGCTCTAGTGGACGTTATTGTCCAAAAAAGTTTATTCAAATACTGTACTACAACCAATAAGTGTTCCATCTGGTGGTAATTAACCTACCAGAAAACTACCTGGATCCTCCCATATAAATCCTGCAAAAAGTGCAGACCTTAAAAATTTAATGACTTACTTTCTTTCCTTCATTCATTCCTTGTCCTTCTGCCTATGGGTGACTTTATACTCCCTCTTCTGTCTTTCTTTCCTTCATTCTTTCCTCTTCCTTCTGTCTGTGGGTGACTCTGCACTGAGTGACAAGCCAAATGGTTTCCTGTTCACCACGAAACCATTTACTACACTGGGTGGTAACCATATAACTAAATTTTGGCGCCTGGTGATTTAGTGGGTAATTACGGCACCCCAATCAGCTTGAACCAGTAAAGGTTTATATCCAAGGGATGGTTGGAGTTTATTGCTCACATAATGCCACTCAGGGATGGGTAAGGCTGGTCATTCTCGTCTTAAATGTCAGGACCAACTTGCCTAGTCCTGGGTTCCTACGCTCTTCATGGGACAACGCAGGACTGGATGATAATGATGATGATGATGACATCCCTCTTCACCACCCACCCTTTGTTAAAGAAATCTTTGAAGAAATACATGCAACCACTGATAATACCACATCTGATCAGAGTGAACAAGATCTCAATGAAGATATCCTGGAATACAACTAAATACTGTATAATCAACTTCCTAGCAACTGCACAAACATCACAAGTGGATTCATGTGTGCAGTCCATTAGAGATGTACCGATGTATCAGTATCAGTATCAGTGGCATTGGTCCATTTTTTGAGTATCGGTATCGGAATCGGTATCAGCTGATTTTCTGCCGATACTTAAAAAGAATTTAGTGCACAGCGTATCACTCACTGGAAGTTACTTTGTTAAACAGAATTTGGATGTTTTACAGGGATGAAAAATAAATAATTAGTAATATCGAATTATTTAGTACAGTAATTCCCGTACTATCCGGATGTCCACTTTCCGGACATCCCCACTTACCAGACACTATCGTCCCGGTATCCAATATTCCCAAAATGGTCCGAAAACCGCAAAAAATTAGAAAAAAATCCGACTTTTTCCCACCCGTAATTTGAACTTGGTGTGCGCGGCGCGGGACAGCTTTGTTTTGGTGCGTCATTCCTCCGACGTCCGCTAGACCGCCCCTGCATCCTCCCCACTTACTGCCTGTCTCTTGTCATGAGTGAACGCTCACCTCCATGTGCTACTCTCAGACTCTGATAGTGATTAAACAGCAATAACTTCTCCACCAGACCACACGGGAATTTAGTGTTGTGCAGTGAAAGAAAAACAGTGCATATTGTTAAGAAATTAGAATTCTGAGTGAAAAGAGACTGATTTAATAGACTTTCAATGTAGCTAAAATTAACTAGAGTGTGTTATGTTTAGAAAATGGAATTATGAGTGCAAAGACTTTAAGCGCAGAGTGCAACACTTATTTCATAAAGTTACAATGGAGCATAAGTAAGACAAGAGTGCACAGTGTTAAGAGAATGGACTTCTATCTATCTATCTATTGCCAGACGCCTCAATCCCATTTGGGGTGGCCACAAACAAATTGCCTCCAAGTCGCCCTGTCCCCCGCCATTTCACTCCCCTGCTCCCAACTCACACCCCCCTCTCTCATATACCTCTCCACCCTATCCCTCCATCTCATCCTCGGCCGCCCCCTCCCTCTTCCCCCCTCCACCTCACTCACATACACTCTCTTCGTCAGTCTTTCATCCTCCATCCTCTCCACATGGCCAAACCACCTCAGTGTGTTCCTCATAACGCTTCCTATCACATCCACATCCAAACCACAATGCTCCTTTATATCCTCATTCGTCAGCCTGTCTCTCCATGTGACTCCACAGACTCTTCTTAAATAACTCATCTCCACTGCTCTCACTCTTGACTTGTGTCCTTCCAACAACGTCCAAGCTTCACTTCCATACGTTAGAGTTGGTATCACAATACTGTCATGTAGTAACTTTTTCACTTCCATGCTCACTTCCCTGTTTCTTATCACTGCTTTCAAAGAACCAGCAACCTTTCTTCCCTGCTGTACCCTTTCAAGCACTTCACCCTCCAAACTTCCATCCTTACTCATCACACTACCCAAGTACTTAAACGTACTCACATTTTCCAATTCCTCACCATCCAACCTCGCTGTACATTCACTGACTTCACCTCTCTCAAAGACCATCACTTTACTCTTCCCTACATTCACCTTTAGATTCCGTTTCTTACACACTCTCCCAAACTCATCCACCAAGCCTTGCAGCTCCCCTTCGTCTTCACTCAACAACACAGCATCATCTGCAAACAACAGTACAGGGAGTTTCCAAACACTATCCTCTCTCACCAGGGCCACTCCAACATCCACTACCCTACCTTGTACCTCTTTTATTACCCTATCCATGTACAGATTGAACAACCATGGAGACATGACACATCCCTGTTTCAACCCAACTTTCAAAGAGAAAAATTCACTTAGTTCACCATCCACACGCACTGCAGCCTTCGCACCATTGTACATACTCTTCACAGCATTCAACAACTTCCCATCTACTCCATATATTCTTAACACTTTCCACAATCCTTGTCTATCCACCCTGTCATATGCTTTCTCCAAATCCATGAAAGCCCCATACAACTTCTTTCCCTTCTCTAGAAACTTTTCCACTAAAGATCTAAGAATGAATATCTGATCTACACAACCTCTTCCCTTCCTAAAGCCTCCCTGTTCTTCTCCAACTAATTTCCCTGTTCTTTCTCTAACTCTGTCAATAAGTATCCTACCATACACTTTTCCTATTATACTAAGAAGACAAATGCCCTTATGATTACCACACACTTCTTTTTCCCCTTTTCCTTTGTACAAGGGAATAATTATACCTGACTTCCAATCCTCCAGGACTCTACCTTCCTCCCAGGCCAATCTGCACATCTTCCACATCCATTCTACTACTATCTCTCCCCCATGCTTCAGCATTTCACCACACACTCCATCAATTCCTGGGGCTTTCCCCAATTTAACTTTCTTCATTGCTTCCACAACTTCTATCCTACTGATTCTTCCTGTCTTCTCACCTCCCTCCTTCTCCCAGCCATTCCCCAGCCACTTATACTCGCATTACTTCCATCCTCTATGTTCAACAATTCCTTAAAGCGTTCTCTTCATCTGCTCACTTTTTCTCCTTTCTCCACCAGTAATCTACCATTTTTATCTTTCACTCCCCTGCTAACTTCACTTCCACCCTGTCTTACTCTTTTCTCCTCTTTCCAGAACATTTTCTTACAGTCCCTCCACTTTACACTCAAATTCCTTCCAAATTCCTCATCCACTCTCTTCTTACTCTCTCTTACTAATCTTTTCACTTCTCTCTTTCTTTCTACATATAACTCTCTCTTCCGCCTCTCAACCTCTTCCACACCCCTATTTCTCATCCATTCATTGTATGCTTTCTTCTTTTGTGCCACAGCCTGTCTCACCTCTTCAGTCCACCACGCTGTTCCTTGCACCCCTCCGTCTTCACTTCCTTCCACACACCACATCACATGCTGCACATATTTCTTCAGTAAATATCCTACACACACCTTCCATGGACTTCTGAGTGCAAATGACTAAGTTCAGTGCAAGACTTCATGAACAGTGTACTGCAAGTGCTTCAGGAAATCCTTCTTACTGTCAGAGTCTGACAGGAGGCGGTTATTCATGGAGATAGCCAGGGACTTGCTGTAAGTACCCAGAATGTTTCATATTGTACTGTACTGTATTTTCCATACTGTACTTACCTCTAACACCTCATTTCACTCTTTTATGTCTCTTATTGGTGTGAATAGGGTATTAGGTGCTATGCATGTGCGGTAGGGAGGTATTTCTCTGAGTTAGGGTCCATAAGTACCAGTCCAGGAGCCAGGGACTTGTTGTAAGTACCCAGAATGTTTATTATTGTATAAACTCACCTCTAAAACCTAATTTTATGGTTCTTTTGCATTTATTTCAGTCTTTTATGTCCCTTATTGGTGTGATTTGGGTCTTAAATAGGTGCTATGCATGTCCAGAGGGAGTTGTATAGGTGTTTTTCTGAGTTAGGGTCCATAAGTACAAGTCCAGGAGGCTGGTGCCCACTATCCGGACAGGACCACTTTCCGGACATGCCTTTGGCTCTATTATGTCGGATAGTGGGGGGATTACTGTATCATATTATTTTGAGTACATGGTGCATAGTAGTTTAATGATAAACTTGAAAAAAAGAAAGTTGCACGAGTATGGGCAACAGCCTAATAGATTGGTCTCCAGTGCACAGGTATTGGTACTGGTAGTAGTATCGGTATCGGCCCAATTTTGTGGTATCGGTATCGGTCAAAATTTTGGTATTGGTACATCTCTATAGTCTATACCCATTATCATCACCATATTGTGGGACAATTACTAATCCTGTTCACATTCATCATCAATTTATGACAGATTTCTAATAAAACTGTACATGTTCATCATCTTTGCTTCCATTATTTTACACTAATATACAGTCTGTGAACTACTTAATGTTAGGGTTATATAAATCTGTCATACCTGATGACAGTGGAGGCTTTCGGGGCAGGCAAATTGGACAAATACTCAAGGCTCCCTCACAAAGGACACCTCCAAATTTGGCTAGTAACACAACATTAATGAAAGATATTTTAACACAATTTTGGTTTTCATTCATTAACACCACAGTTATGCAAAATATATTAGAACCTGGACCGGTCATGCAATCTGGACAGCTTCTGGGTTTAACAGAATTTTTCCAGTACATGGGAATTTAGTCCAATAGCTCCTCAATTCTGATAACAGCAAATTCCAGTCTATTGAAGTCCGTTATATTGAGGTTTTGCTGCATTACTGTACTTTTGAATCATCATTCTGGCGAATTATCACATAGCGAACAGTGATACAGCGAAATGTTGAATGCAAGTTTATTCGACACCCATCATACCAGATCATCAGGATGGACAGACAGGAGGAGGCAGCACCAGCAGGTGGAGCAACAATCTTCATTAAAAAAAAAGGAATAGAGATAAAGGAGAGCACAGTTACTCATTTATCAAGCCATTTAGCAGAAGAGACAGTATGGTGTGAGGTCAGATGCAAAGGGTGGCAAGTATAGTATTAGGAGCCATCTACAGAACCCCACCCCATGATATATAGAAAACAATGCCAGGATCTGTGATGTAACCAGAGAGGGCAGAGATATACTGTGGCAGAAATAAGAAAATATTCACATGTGGCAACTTTAATTACAGTGACATAAACTGGGAAAAAAACACAGTATGAGAAGGCACACACAGCTATGGTTAAGCAACCATTTTCCTGGACTTGGTTGCTGACCGCTTCTTTGCACAGCATGTACAAGACTTGACACACCTCAGTGAGACAGATAATCTGTCCAGGTTAGGCCTAATATTCTCTAAATCTGAGAATGAGGTAGATGTAAAGTATCTAGCTCCCTTAGGTTGCAGCAAGCATGTGGTGTTATTATTCACCTTCCATGGAGAGAACAAGCAACAGTCAAGTGAAAGTACATCACAAAGATTAAATTATCATAAGGCAGACAAAGAACAGATGAAAGCTGTTTGGAGAGATTCACTGGGATGGATATCCCAGATACTGATGAAATTTGGGGCAAATTTCTAGAGACACACAGAAGTGTAGTCAATCACATGTATTAACATATAGCAACAGGAAACAGTGCACTAGGCCTAAGTGGATGAACAACAGACTCCAGGCAATAACTGAGAAGGAAGAAGCATGGCAGAACTACCAACAAAGAACGACACCCCAATGAAGCCAAATATATGTTTCAGTCAGAAACCGAGCTACAGCTGAGGTACAGTAAGCTAAATTCAACTGTAAAAAGAAGGTAGCATTGGACTCCATGGAAAACACAATGCACTTCTGGGCCTACATCATGTCTAAGACAAACATACAGGAAAAGGTGATGAGATTACAGATACCAAAGGGCAAACTGACCAGCACACACAGGGACATAGCAGAAACCATGAACTGGCCTTTCACCAGAGTATTTGTTCGAGAAGATGTGGCACAGGCTCTCCCAGTCCTGGCCAAAACATCAGGGGGTGCAGAATTACTGTCAGAATCAATTCACAAAGAAACTGTGGGCAAGATACTCTTTTCACTTAACGAAAACAAATGCCCTGGCCTAGATGGTATCTCACCATTTAAATCCTGTGCTGAAGTCCTGTGCTACAGACCTACTCATATCTTCCAGTCCTCTATGAATACTGGCACAGTAGCACATGACTGGAAAGGGCGAACATCACACCAATTTTCAAAAAAGGATGTAGGAGCGACCCCTTTAACTACAGACCTGTGTCCTTAACCAGCACTGTATCTAAAGAGATGGGAAGCCTGATCAGAAATGAGATAGTCAGCCACCTCAAAAGGAATAACATTGTGTTGGATGCCCAACAGGAGTTCAGGGGTAAGAGGAACTGTGACAAACTTGCTGACATACTTGGAGGACATCACTGATGCAGTGGATAAAAAGGAATGTGTCGACGCAAACTACCTGGACTCGAGAAGGCATTTGATAAGGTACTGCATAAAAGGCTGATCATTAGGATGAACTCTCAGGAGATCAGAGGATCTACAAAAAGGTGGCTGGCAAACTTCCTGGCTAACCAATCCCACAGAATCTCAATAAGAGGTAGTTACTTGGACTGGCTACCAGTGCATGGTGGAGTACCACACAAATCAGTAGTAGCTCTGTCCTCTTCATTGCATATATCAACAACCTGGTCTCAAGCCTTGAATCACAGGCTAGCCTGTTTGCCAATGATGCAAAGATTTACAGGAAGATAAAGACCCAAGTGGATGTAGATGCACTGCAGAGGGTCATGGACAGGCTAGAGGGCTGGAGCAGACATTGCCCATCAGGAGCCAGAACAAACAATATGACAACATCCTGAATGGAATTGCCTCAGACAAGTCTGCAGTAGAAAAGGACCTCGGAATAGTGGTATCAGGGGATCTCAAGTCCTCAACACACGCAGCCACGGTGGCAGCGATAGCAAACAGCAGACTCTGTATAATTAAGAGAAACTTTGACTACCTGAACAAAGAGATTCCCCAATCACTATGAAGAGAGATGCACAGCCCTAGGACTGCAGATGCTGAAGGATCAAAGGGGGCATGGGGATATGATAAAAGTTTTTAAGATCCTCCACGGTTATGATGAAGTCCCCGCCTCCAGTTTCTTCGAACTGATCACCACAAAACTGAGAGGCCACTCCTTCAAGCTAGCCAAACCTGAACACTAGAGAACAACATTGAAGGGCAACTGGTTCCCCATCCACACCATTGACAAGTAGAATGCTCTACCTGACCATGTTCTCAGAGCACCAACCATAGCCGCATTTAAATCCAGATATGGTAAGCAAATGGGTATAACACATTGGTAAGGATCACACAGTCAGTGGAGGTGGGGACTATACGAGAAGATCTCTTCTTATTCCCCCACTAAATCTGACTAGGTAAGCCAGACTTTATGCACTCACCATCTCCATTAGCTTGGTCTTTTACTCCAAAGCTCTATCCATCTGCAGGTCATGGTCCATCGCCAGGTTAGCCATGTGTTTGGCAGTCTATGATGTCTCCCAGGTGCTTCATGGTAAGCTCCTTGACTGGCAATGGCTCACATCATTAGCAACTGCTCCATTTTCTCCAATATGTCATCACAGAAGTGAGCTGCCTGCACCCATGCAGCAGATACAGTGCCTGCTGCCATATCCACACTTTTACATACGATTTAAGTGTAGTGCATATGGTAGAGGATGAGAGGTTAAAGACAGCACAGGCAGGACACACACTCACTAGGCTTGTGATG
Organism: Coenobita brevimanus; assembly: GCF_032717465.1. Taxonomy (NCBI): domain Eukaryota; kingdom Metazoa; phylum Arthropoda; class Malacostraca; order Decapoda; family Coenobitidae; genus Coenobita; species Coenobita brevimanus. Next base: position 90,943 of record NW_027642603.1, on the reverse strand, counting down.
ATTCACAATTTCCAGATTCATGGCTAAAATAATAGGCACATTAACATGCCTGGTGGGCACTAGGATTAACAGAATGGAAGAAGAAAAAGTGACAGGAATGGGAAACCAAGAAGGTGGAAGGAAGATGTGAAAAACATTTCAACAACACACAACTAAGCATCTAAGAAGGTGAGAAGCATGTATGGAATGGTAAACAATGAAAGTGGTGTATATGTGAGATGAATTACTGTCAATTATCTATAGCTGGCAAGGCATGAGGCAACTAAGTTAAACCACATGGTAATCTGCAATGGTCTGAATATGGTTATCACAAACTTATATCGATGCAGTCTAGTGCATACACCATGACTGAGGCAGTCAATAAAAAAAAAAAAAAGGGGGAAGGGCAGAGGGATACCTACTGGTCTTGAGTACAGTCTATCTATCTATAGCCCGACGTCCTAATCCCGCAAAGGGTGGCCGCAGACAAAACACCTCCAAGTAGCTCTGTCACCCACCATTTAACTACCATCCCCCCAGCTCACTCCCCCCTCCCTCATATACCTCTCAACTCCATCCCTCCACCTCATCCTCGGTCTTCCCCTTGCTCTCCCTCCCTCCACCTCACCTACATACACCCTCTTAGTTAGTCTTTCATTCTCCATTCTCTTCACATGTCCAAACCACCTCAGTGTATTTCTCCTAATCTTCTCAGCCACATCTACATCTACCCCACAGCATTCCTTCACTTCTTCATTCGTCAACCTGTCCCTCCACGTCACTCCACATGCTCCTCTCAAGTAACTCATTTCCACTGCTCTTACTCTTGACTTGTTCCCCTCTAGCAAGGTCCAAGCCTCGCTTCCATACGTCAGAGTAGGGATCACAATACAGTAAGACCTCACTATAACGGACTAATTGGGGCCCAAGCCATTCTGAAAAATGCAAAATTCCAATAAAAGCCACATCCGGACTTCCCCCTGCTAAACCTGACTTTTTCCGATATATCAAACATTAGTCCGGATCTCGTAAACAGTTTTTAAACTATTTTGACTACCACTACAGTACTGTACTGTGTTATAACTTCACTCCATTAATCAAATGGTATAGTACTGTATATATAATAATACTGTACTGTACAGTGATAAACATGTCTTTTATTTACCTTATTGTGGTGAACATACCTGAAGTGGTCAGGCAGTCTGGACTGCTTCTGCCTTTATCGGACTTATTCCGATATATAGGAATTTAGTCCGGTAGCTCCTCGAGTCCGATGAAAGCAAATTCCGGTCTATTGAAGTCCGTTATATTGAGGTTTTACTGTACTATCCTGCAGTGACTTCTTAACTTCCATACTTACCTCCTTATTTCTCATCACTGCTTTCAGTGAACCAATAACCTTCCTTCCCTGCTGTACCCTTTCACGTACTTCATCCCCCAAATGTTCCATCCTTACTCATCACACTACCCAAGTACTTGAATGCACTCACATTCTCCATATCCTCACCATCCAACCTCACTGTGCATTCTGTGACTTCATTCCTCTCAAACACCATAACTTTACTCTTGTTTACATTAACTTTCAGATTCCCTTCCTACACACTGTCCCAAATTCATTCACCAAACCTTGCAACTCCCATTCATCTTTACTCAGCAAACAGCAACACCGGAATCTTCCACATCTCACCCTCGTTCATTAGAGCCACCCCTATATCCACTGCCCTACTTTGCACCTCTTTTACAACCCCATCCAGGTATATATTAACCCCTATCCGCCAGCTGACATGTATACAAGTCACGATTTTGGGCACGGAGCAACGCTGGTTGACGTGTATAGACGCAGGCATCTTCCCACTACCCTTTGAACTTTAAGTTATCCTTACTCATCGAGGGGATCACCTAGAGACGTGGGGATACTTTCATTTGAAAGAGGAAGAGTTGGTCATTATTATGTATCTTTAATTTTTTCTCTAGCTGTTATAGTTTGGCAGGTATTAGGGTTTAAAGTAAGGGTATTTTTTTCCATCAGGGATATCCCCCCTAGGGAGAAGCGTGCAACATCGGAAAACCCCTGGCGTGTAGGGGTTAAACAGCCATGGAGACATCACACAACACTGTTTCAGTCCCACATTTAGATCAAAGAACTCACTCAGTTCACCATCCACTAGCACCATAGCCCTAGCTCCTTCGTACATACTCTTCACAGCACTCAACAATTTCCCCTCCACTCCATATATTCTTAATACCTTCCAAATACCTTGCATATCTATTCTGTCATAAGCTATCTCCAAGTCCATGATGGCAGCATACACTTTCTTTCTCTTCTCTAGATACTTCTCCACTAAACATAGAACAAATACCCCGGTATTTGATCTACACACCCTTTTCCCTTCCTAAATCCCCCTTGTTCTTCTCCAACTAGCTCCTTTGTTATATGCCTAACCCTATCAATGAGTATTCTACCATATATTTTGCCAGTCACACTAAGAAGGCAAATACCCCTATGGTTACCATATACTTCTCTCTCCCTTTTTCCATTGTATAAAGGAATAATTATACCTAATTTCCAGTCCTCTGGAACCCTTTCCCTCTTCCCAGGCCAATCTATGCAACTTCCATATCCACTCCACTACAATCTCACCGCCATACTTCAGCATTTCACCACAAACTCATTATAAAAAAAAACACTGAGCCCACAATACTACCATAAATTATGCATTAACATATAGCCTAGCACACATACTGTATTATAAACATCATACTGGTACATATTATACATACATGAGATGCTGCCATTCTGGGGGAGGATGACGGTTGATGCAGCAAATCGTGTCAACCTGAAAAGTGCCATCACACTATACATTAATGGATTTTTTTTGTATTTGTATATTCTTCCTCTGTTCATCCTGTCTAAAAATAAGAAAAAAAAATAAAAAATAAAAAATTATATTATAAACATCAGCATTTCAAAAGTTGCAAAAATGCATAAATCCAAAAATAGGTATACTATTAATCAATCTCATCAGCTTTACACACAAACCATGACAAATGGCTAGCTGTACTGTTGGCTTTCATTTTGTTTCTGTCCAAGGTCAGTTAGTCACTGGGTGTTCCAGCCCTAACCTAACCAAATAGGAATTATTTACTTGCTGGCAAACACAAGGTATGCAGTTATTTGTGTCTTCTTTGGGTTTCTCTCAACAGCAACAACACTTTCATTCAGAGAATTACTAATAACAGAAATGAGGCGGCTGAAACACATACAGTACAAGAAAAATTTACATTGGCTTGATGAACCCAACCCAGCATCCTGTCCTAGCTTTTCAAGATCAGGTTTAGTGGCAGTCTGGATAGTTAATATCATGGAGAGGGTTGTGGACCCTACAGTTAGGAACCAAGGGATTTGTGTGTGTGTGTGTGTGTGTGTGTGTGTGTGTGTGTGTGTGTGTGTGTGTGTGTGTGTGTGTGCGTGCGTGCGTGCATGCGTGTGTGTGTGTGTTTGTTTTAGAGATTCCAGTGATTTTGGAAACAAGTATTTTCTGTAAGAAATGAGGATCAAAATAATCACATTAATTTACATCAGAAAAACCTTGTTTTATCCACTAAAATTGCATTTTTGCCCAAAATTATAGTATTACCACTTAATACAGTATAAGCTAACTTATCCTACCTAATCTGATTTGGGACAAAGTCTCCTTCATTGGGAAGCTCTCATTAACACTTTCTGAAATATCTGACAGGGACTTAGTAAAATTATAACTCAATTCACTGACGTCATCGGATACATTTATGTGAAGCTACCCCTCTGGGGGTAGGGGGGTTTTTCAAGAATACTCCCCCAGTATCCCTGTTTGTTGTACAAGGCGACTAAGAGGGTTGGCGAAGGGTTAGTGCCCCTCCCTGGAAAACAACTACAGTACAAGTCCCATTATTCGGCATCTATGGGACCAGGATGATGCCGAGAAATTAGATTTGCCGAATAATCAAAAACCTACCCACTCAGTACCTTAAATATATTGGTGAACACTTATCACCACTTACGGTACGGTATTACAACTGTGTTTGGAGAGAGTACTGTATACTGTACAATACTGCAATCAATACAGTACTATACCTGAATCTGAAATATATATATATAAATTAGTGAACATATAGAAGTGTAATGACACAGTAGGCCTACCAGTCAGATAACACTTCCTGGATGGCCGAAATGATACGGAATATTACCTACCAGCTCAGTACATCACTTGTATTGGTGATCTCATCACTACTTATATTATTACAAATATGTTTGGAGTGAGGACTGTATACAGTACCTTTTCCAAACAAAATAAAATAGTCGGAAAATTGCATAAAATAAAGTAAAGGGATCTGAATTGGTAAGGTCTTTCTGATGAAAGTTATAACTTACATTTAGCACTCACTCTTTTGTTCGTTTTTTTTGTTTACATGTGAAAGGAGAGTACTGATGGAAACAGTAATGTATTCCATGAACCCCTTAATAACCTCCGACATTGAACAACCCTTTACAGTACCGATGTCGAGTTAGTGAGCTGTGGAAAAACTGTGAACAATTATGGGAATGGAACGAAGGTCACTGGCATGTTTACACGACTCTTCGCTATGATTCCAAGCAGTCAGGGGGTCAGTTAATCTCAGATGTTTTCGCCCATTTGGTAAATGCACCGTAACTTTATAAATTCTCCAGTCAATCATAACGAATCATAGCATGGGTTTAGGAAGCTAAATAACACATTTCTAGGTGCGCCAGACGATTATCTTCACATCTTATAAGAAAATGGAAGAAATTAAATACCTCTCTCAGTACGTAAAGTTCTTCCATTCTTCTGAAATCAATTTATTTTTCTTAAAGATGTGAAGAGAATCGTCTGGCTCACCTAGCAATGTGTTATTTAGCTTCCTAAACCCATGCTATGATTTGCTATGAGTCACGGAAAGATTGATAAAGTTACGGTGTATTTACCAAATGGACGAAAACATCTGAGATTAACCGTCCGCCTAACTGCTTGGAATCGTAGCGTAGTCATGTAAACATACCAGTGACCTTTGTTCCCTCCCCATAATTGTTCAGTTTTCTTTATAGCTCACACTAACTTAACATCACTGACATCGGTACTGTAAAAGGTTGTTCAGTGCCGGAGGTTATTAAGGGGTTAATGGGATATATTACTGTTTGCATCAATGCTCTCTCTTTCACGTTAAACACAAAAACAAACAAAAGAATGAGCACTAAATGTACCATACGTTTAACTTTCATCAGAGAGACCTTAGCAATTCATATTCCTCCAGTTTATTTTTAAGTATTTTTCTGACTTTAGGTTAGGTTAGGTTTGGTTAAATCATAAGGTACAGTTAAACTCGGTTAGATTAGGTTTAGTTAAACAGGACAGTCCCTTCCTCCATTATGCTGAGGAATAAAAATACTAGAGCTGTCACAGCCGTACAGCTAAAAACAATGGGGAAACTGATTTAACAAGCAACATTTATTTATGGATAATGCATTACAGTGTCAGTGGTTCATGGGCTACGCAATTACCAGTAAATGTCATTTTCAGGAAGGCGTCAAGAATGAACGAATTTCAAGAATTAGCGAGGGGGGCTTGGAACGTAACCCTCGTTAATTTGGTGGGGGTGGTTACTGTACTGTATGATACTGTAATATTGTAATCAATACAGTACCATACCTGAATCTGAATGAAAATATAGAAATTAGTGAACATACAGAAGTGTAATGAAACATTAGGCCTACAAGTCACAGATAACACTTCCTAGACTGCCGAGATGATTCCGGACATCGGCCAAACAATCAATGATTTTCGTAAATGGGACTATTTCTCAAAACTGCCGAAATGTCGGATCTCCCGAACAATCAGCTGCCGAATAATAGGACTTTTACTGTACCAGGTATCAGTAAGCCTTATGATATAACATGTACAAGGTAATTGTATAAAGCTTTTTTGCAGATAACAGTTTCTTCAATGGCTAATACAGTAAACCCTCATTATACAATGCCTCATTGTACGATATTTTGCTTATACAATGTCAAAATTTTAGTACCCTATGCCCACTATACAATGGGAACGATTTGCAACAACAATGGATCATCCGCGGCTCAGTGAACAGCGAATGTGCAACCGCAACAAAAATGTCCTCACACTGTCGGCATTAGACCACACACACTTGTCCACCGGTCCAGCCTCATTAGCTAGCCCTGCCCAGCCAGCTAGCCCAGTCTTATCGATTGGTCCAGCACCATCAGCCAGCACCACCCAGCCAGCTAGCCCAGTCTCATCCGCCAGTCCAGACTCATCAGCCAGCCCCGTGCAGCCAGCCAGCCCTGCCCAGTCAGCCAGTTCTGCCAGTGATGAGTGAGGGCTGTGAGGCCCTAACTGTCCCTTAGCCTCGGAGGGGACATCAACAATCCTATTTACTTAAGTAATAGTAAGAACTACTGTATACTGTTATTTTCATGTTTTTCCCCTCTTTATTCATTATTAATGTGTTACTTTACATGTTTAAACATAAGGATATTTCATGTATGTGAGTGTTAAGGTGTGTGAATGTGCGAGTTTAGGCAGGTCTGGGAACGTATCCCCATTGACTACATGTTATAACAGGTTCATAATACAATGGATTGCTATACGATGGGGTTTTCAGGAACGGAACCCCATCGTATAATGAGGGTTTACTGTATTATGTGGTATCATAACGGTTTCTTAGTCTTACCATATTAAATTTGATAATTCAAAGAAGCTCTTTATTCAATGTATATATATATAGATATAATTGCCAAGATTTATCTTCCATTACCGGTACTGTGATAGGAAAACAAAACCATTCACAAAAAAAAACAAAAATTATAAAATATTATTCTAAAACAAGTAACACCAATTCATAAATCAATTACATTATAAAAACCATTTTGATAAAACAAAATTACAAAAAAAAATTGGGTATAACTTTAGAAGTAACCAACGTTACCGATTTTCATTATATTACGTCCCTGAACTATTCTAACCAAGACTTACCTTTTAAGGCTAGTTTGAGTTGGGGGAGCTAATTTTGTAGGGGTCGTCATATAGTGGCTTAGGTTAGGCTATCTCTAAGTAGCGGATGACTGTCGCGCCACATTGGCTGGTGCAGGAATGTGCACTCGGTCTATGTCAGGCCCTAGGTTAGGTTAGGTTAGTTTGGGTTAGTGCAGAATAGTGTGTTCTCAATTAATTTTGATCTTGATTTGGGGGGATAAACCCACTTTTGGAAATCTTACTCAAAATTACAATAGGGGGATTTTCCCCCCAAAATGAAGGTCAAAACTAATTAAAACACGGTATTTTGCACTGGAAACCATAAAAATAATAATAAAAGAAAACATTGGTTACTTCTAAAAATTTACCAAAAATGGTATTCTATAAAAACTGATATCCTGCCATACAGTGACATAATGCAATGTGGATGGGTTTTTTTTCCATTTATATCACAGTATTACTTATCAGTGAATGTAAACTAAAATTGCAGTTCATTACAGAGAGAGAGTTTTAGCCTACTTTCCCACTCTGTACGTTTAGAACAATATATTTGCAACAATGAGAAATAGCCTAGGCCTAGCCAATTTAAAAATAAATCAATAAAAAAATATCCTGGCCTAAGCTTCATAAAATGACTACTGAAATAGTTTGATATAGGGCTACTTACGCATGTCTGAATGGGTTCAGCTTTGGGGTTATCTGGGGTTGCTTCTGGCACCTCATTCCCAATAACAGCCACTTCTTGGCACTCATCTGAGTCATCTTTGCAGGTGCCGGTGCCAAAGAATTTCCTTATGTCACCCTGTCCCTGAGGGTTTTTAGATGATCTTTTCATCACTTGAGTGGCTGCTGGCTGAGATCCGCAAATGTGTTATTGTATAATAGCCTATAAAAGGGAAATGACATTCAGTTCTGACAGTCGAGTGTCGACTGAACCAACCAAGTACTGCCGACTCTTTGTATAGAGTATAGGCTAGATCTCATATCTAAAAACAAAAATGAACAGGTACAGTGAGGTGGCTAGCAATATACCGGAACGTAGTAACGTCTATACAGCCACTGAAACCAATACATTCAAATAAAACCGAAAACAACACAGGATTTAGCCACAGTTCACAGACACTTCTCAATGTAAACAAACATCTGAGTTCCAATACTCTGAACATTCGAATTTGTGAAAAATCGCATAGATCATATATTTTAAACTACATAATCCAATTTTAAAGCTCCATGATTAATATAAACCATATTATATATTGTAAATATGTAATAAGTCTGATAAATGTAATATAATCTTGCATTCTTTGTGCAATAAATATATTTCAAAGAAAACCAAGCTTGAAAAAAGTATGGTTTACGTAAATTGTGAATAACTAATCACATTATGTAGCTATAAATAATATTGTATGAAACTAATATGGATGCACGAATAAAAGTGGATTGGCGGGAGGGGGTTGGAGGAAAGCTAGGTGGGTCAATACCGAGCTGCAAGCATACTATGTAAGCTAGTGATTTTTTATTATTATTATTTTGGGGGGCTAAGTCCTTGATTTGCGGGTGTTAAGCCCCCCCTAGCCCCCCCCTGGTGACGCCACTGGTGGCATCCCCCCTCCCCTCCCCCCCTACCTCTCTCTCTCTCCTCTTTGCTTTAGCATCGTGTTCTTCAACGTCTAACAAACAAACAAGACAGGGCCACCTAAGAAGGGGCGCTGGAGAGGGACGCCTGCACGTGGTGGCACGGACACAACCAGAAGACTCCACAGCCTGGGTATACAAAAGTTCCCTCGCTCCTTCCCTAGCCCAGAAAAGGAGGATGGTGGACTGCAGGGGAAGGGCAACGCAGTCTGCAGTCCACCGAGTTTATGCCCCAATAAGCCTGAGGTGAAAACAACAGCTAGAAAAGACGGTAATTCTGTGTGGTGTGTGTGTCTGTGTAACCTGCCCTTCATTCACCCCCTCCCCCTTTCCCTTCCCTCTCCCCCTCCCCTTTCCCTTCCCCCTCCCCTTACCCTTCCCCTTCCACCCCACCACATCTCTTGGTCTCTAGTTTCTTTTCTCCATTTCCTCTTTCTCTTTTTCTTCTTCCTCCTCCATCTTCTTCTTCTCCTTCCTCCCCCTCTTCCACTCTCCCTTTCTTCCTCCTTCACCCCCTCTCTCTTCCTCTTTTTCTCTCCCACCCTCCTTCTCTCTTCCCCTCCTCCCTCCTCTCTTTCCTCTACCATCTCTCCTTTCACTTCTCTCTCTCCCTTCTTCCTCCTGCCTCCCTCTCTTCTCTTCCCCTCTCGACTGACACTGTCTTCCTGTGTCTGTCAGTCTCACTCTACATATATATAAACACGTACATACATATACAAACTTTCACACACACACACACACACACACTGATACATACAAACAGACAGATATACAGACAGGTAAGTACTGTAGATAGGTAGATATATAGACAGACAGACAGACAGACAGCCAATTAGACTGATCAATATGGCTAGAGAAACACACAGGGACAGTTGAATATAAAACACAGACAGACCAAAGGAATTGATGTCCCTGGCAGCAACAACCCTTCTCCCTTTAGTTCTTATTCACTCCATTCACTTTAGACTCTTTCTCCTCCCTTTTCTCCCTCTCCATTCTTTCCTCCCTTCTCTCTTTCCCTCACCTCGTCCCCTGCTTACCCCTTTCGTTCGTTTTCCCTTTTTCACCTGTTCCCTCTTCCCTCTTAGTCTCCTGTTCCCTCTTTGTCTTTCCTTTGCCCTCCATATCTTTGTCCCTCCTCTTTATTCCTTCTCTCTCTCTCTTTACCTTCCCTTCTCTCTCCCTCTTTACCTTCCCTTCTCTCCTGTACCCTTCTCCCTTGAATCCTCATCTCTCTTTTAGCCTCTCTTAGTTTCCTTCTTCCCCTGCTTCCCTCTTTCCTCGACCTATCTAATAAAAATATTCCAATATTATTAAAACACACAGTAAAGGATGCATGACATTTATTAGAATCATATTAACACTGTCATGAAGAGATACTGGACATGCAGACAAAAAGTGGATTCACATCAAAGGATATTATCATATTCTCCATTATTATGTGTACAGTTGGGGATAAGAATATAGCTGACACTATTACAAAACAACTCTGGTAGATGGATGGTGACTATCAACCCTGGGAGATACTATCATGAGTGAAATGAGGCTACACACTTGGTAACTAGTCACAGTCATCACTCTTAGGCAGAGAACACACAGCCATAAGTAGTCAACTCGGTAATTTTTTTCTTCATAGCTTCCAGCAACTGTTGGGAGGTAACCAGCTAGGTTGGGACTTGTTTAGCTTCCAGTCCTTAGAAAACATTGGCTGTACCATGGCTCACCCCAATACTGGGAAGTGCCCCTTTCAGATTATGTAAACAGTATAGCTGAATCAGAAAATACCAACATTTGACCTCTCAGATGATGATAACCCCCCTGTACATTATCTTTGAAAGTTGTCACCCTCAAATTCACACCAAAAACAACAATTTTACTGTTTTAATAATACTTAAGTTTCTTTTTCAAGTCCTTCTAGTGAACAAAAAGCTGCAGCAGTAGTACTAGTATGTAGATATGGCTACTGGCATTACAAGATCACATTCTAGGATAACACTCTGTAGTGTGGACTATGTGAGAAGGCAGAATTTTCACAAGGGGTTCTTCTGACAGGAAGAGATGTCATACAGAACATGCTGTATTTGCTGCCACCTAAGCCAGCTGGTCAAGCTTATCGCTCCAAAGATGAAGCAGCTCAGCTGCTTGCAGAACTTATTCAGGAACACTGGCTCTTTTGCAACCTCTACACCATCCACACCAGACACATAAACACATTCTGAAGCTCTATGGAGACTTTGTGACTCTAGTTCAGACATGGAAACAGAGACAAAACCACAGTTTTGTCAAGAGGGCAGACACTTTCAACAATCATGCACAAGAGGTCTTTGATATCTTCTGCCAGGACCCTATAATATGCCAGAAGCTGGAACAGAAATATGGGGTGAGAATGACTGACATGGAGTGGGACTTTCTACAAGATCAGAGAACCCAGAGAAAGATGTACTGTGAAGACTTCATTGATCGTAAATGGATGAAAACAATGGAACGCAGACAAAAGGACTTGCAGGCCCTTGACAGAATGAGACAAGATGTACAAAGAGTTGAGCAAGCCAATTGCCTCGTTTGACTTTAGTAAACAGTCAGACTCAGAGGAAGATCACCAGAGTATGGATACAGATGGAGGTGGAACTTTCCCTTCCAGTGATGAAGGTATCAGTATGGGTGAAAGTGACTCAAAAAGGCACCACTTGTTCTCCACAGCTCTCAGCTAAGTGATGTGCTGCCGCAAAAATACCAGTATATCCGTGAGAGCATAAGGAAAGTGTGACCAGAGTATTAGGAGTTGATAAACTGAAGAGCTGCTACCACATGTGTGATGCACAGGCCGTAGCAGCCGTCATCACAGTTGCAAACCACATGTTTGACACAAACTGGAAGGCACACAATGAACCAGAGGTCACTGATCTGGACACCATGCCAGAATCCAAGAGTGTCAGGGCAGCAGGCAAGAGCACTGAGGTGTGCACACTAGATGAGACAGTCAAGATCATGAACTCTGATAAGTCGTGGTGACCTATTCTGATGATGGCTCAAAGAAGAAGGGTGCTGGGTCATTTTCTGTTCAGGGTATCACCATTAACGGAAAATACAGGTCACTGCCCACACTAAGCATTGCTTCAGAGTCCAGAAAGAACTTAGCTGCTCTCTGGGTGGCAGTCCTGGAAATTCTGGAGGCAGCAAGTGGTGTTGCAGCCAAAACTCTGTTCAAGAAAATTGACTTTGTGATCACAGCCCAGACAGCTCACAATATCAAAGTGGATGTACTGTGGCTGAGAGTCTGGACTCTGAACATGTTCTGTAATGAGCACCAACTCTGATGTTCAACAGGGTCATTACCAAGCAGTGGGATGAAATATAGAACACACTAGGTAGAGACAAGATCTACTCAACTTCCTTGTCAATGCAACAACTGCAGCAATGAGTGTCACTGAACAAGCCCTGGACTGCATGACAAGACTTATCATGACTTTGATCACAAATCATGGAACAAGTGGCATGAATCTGACCTCCACACAGCCCCACCATCTGTCAGCCTCAAGGATGAGCATTCAATCACTTGACACTGACCGGCACTATCAGTCTGTACCATCTGGCTACTGTGGCATCCTATCTGCAGTAGTATGAACATGTTACCAATCAGCTGGCCTGCATTGTGAGGTGTTTTCCGGACTTGGATTTCCTGAAGGTGATGTACTGTGCAGGTGGTCTCCTTGGACTTCATCTGGTTGAACCACACCTGTCTCTGATGACATCTGCTGAAAAACAACACACAGCAAGATCATGCCAGCATATCAACAGCTGTGCCAGAACCGAGGGATGTAGTGCCAGTCACTTTGTTGCAGGCAGAGGAACCAGCATTCAAGTTTGTTTCTGAGGAAAGGTTCCAGCATACAATGTATGATGAGGACATCTGCAGTGCCATACTTGAAGTTGCAACCTCATTCCAACCTGAGGTAATCAAGCTCCTGAAGACGATCATTCCCAAGTTGGCTACTGGCTTTCAGAGGCAGAAGAGCAATATCTTCAGCTTTGAGGACTGACGAGTCTGCAGAAAGTTGTGTCACTCAGATGGATCCAAAGAAGTTGGAGAAGGCACCAGTCCACAACCTGAATGCAGAGTGCAGTGTGGGCTTTGTTAACTATGAGCTATCATGAAGAAGTGCCAAACAGCTTGGGAGTGCATCTGCAGCACAGGTGACAGCCACATCCTCAGACCTCATTGACCCAAGACAACCAGGGTCTTTCAGGAACTATGACAGCATCATCAGGAAAGGAGGAAGGACACCAGAAATCATGCTGCAAGAGGAACTGAAGTAGCAGGACCTGCAAGACATGGAGATTGCTAATGTTGCAGTAGATCATTGGAGAAACAAAGACCTTGATACACTGAAGGGAATGGGAGGCCCTTTGACATGTATGCAACGACTTATCTTGCTCTCGTGTTCCTGAACTTGATTCTTCTGAATTCTCTACTCTCTGGCTTTGGCTATCCTGTCATTCTCTGACTAAATATATCCGTGATGTTTACTTATCCCCTAATTCTACTGACTATCAAAAATTCTTCGACTATCTTACTTTTACGATGGAACACATTCTATCCATTTCTCCTTTCTCTGAAATCTCCATTCTACGAGATTTCAATGTTCACCACCACCTTTGGCTCTCCTCTCCTTTCACTGAGCCACCAGGTGAACAAGCCTACATCTTTTCTATCCTTAATGACCTATAGCAGCTTGTACAGCACCCTATCCGTATCCCTGACTGCCTTGGAGAGCGCTCCAACATACGTGACCTCTTCCTTACAACTAATCCTTCTGCTAACACTGTTAATCTTTTCTCTCCATTGGGCTCCTCCGATCACAACCTTATTACCTTAACCTGTCCTATCACTCCAGTACAGCCTGTGGTCCCTCCAAAGAAACAGCGACTGTGGCACTTTGGAGCTGCAGATTGGGAGGCCCTCAGGCAGTACTTCTTTGATTTTCCTTTGAATGATTATTGCTTCCATGGCCGTGAGCCATCTGAGGGTGCCTTGCGCATTACAGAGGTTATTCTCTCAGGCATGGAAGCATACATTCCTTTCTCATACCCTTTGACTAATGCAACAAAGCCTTGGTTTAATCACGCTTGTTCTAATGCTGTCCGCAACAAGGAGCAGACCTATAAAAGGTACCAGCGCCAACCCATCCCTGAATCACATCTTTTTTATGTTTCTGCCCGGAATCGTACTAAGTCTGTTCTTCGCTCTGCTAAAAATAATTTCATCCGCACTAAATGCTCTCAACTTTCCAACTCGAATTCTTCCCGCTCCTTCTGGCACCTTGCCAAAAACCTTTCTAACAACTTTACCTCATCATCCTTCCCTCCTCTTTTCTACTCTGATGGCTGTTCCTCCATCACTTCTACCCTCTGACCTCCTCATGGCTGACATTAAAATTTCTTCAGCTGATGTATTTTCTGCCATCACTGGCCTCAGTACTAACAAGGCATATGGGCCTGATGGAGTCCCTCCTGTTGTCCTCAAGAACTGTGCTTCTGTGCTTACACCCTGCCTAGGTAAACTCTTTCACCATTGTCTTTCAACTTGTACCTTTCCTTCTTGCTGGAAGTTTGCTCTCATTCAGCCTGTCCCAAAGAAGGATGACCATTCCCAACCCTCAAACTATCATCCAATTGCTATAACATCCTGTATCTCAAAAGTTTTTGAGTCTATTCTTAACAGAAAAATTTTAACGCATCTTTCCTATCACAACCTTCTTTCTGATCGTCAGTATGGGTTCCGTCAGGGACACTCAACTGGCGATCTTCTCACCTACCTTTCAGGCTCTTGGTCATCCTCCTTTCGGGACACTGGCGAAAGCTTTAACATTGCACTTGACATCTCAAAGGTTTTTGATCAGTCTGGCACTAATCCTCAATTTCCAAACTGCCCTCTTACGGTTTCTATCCTTCCATCTGTGCCTTCATCTACAGCCTCCTTTCTGGTCATTCTATAGCTGCTGTTGTAAACAGCCATCGTTCTTCTCCTAGATCTATTAACAGTGGTGTTCCTCAGGGCTCTGTCCTATCACCAACTCTCTTCCTTTTACTCATCACTGATCTTCTAAGCTGTACATCTAACCCTATTCACTCGTATGCTGATGATTCCACCCTTCACCTTTCCATTCGGTTCCCGCAACGTCCATCCCAGCAGTTACTTCAACAAACAAGGGATGAGGCTATGGCACTCCTAATGTCTGACCTGGCTTGTATCTCTGACTGGGGTAAAAATAATCTTGTTTTTAATGCATCTAAGACTCAGTTTGTACACCTATCAACCTGACAGAATCTTCCACAAGAGTACCCACTAAAATTTAATAATATACAGCATCATCCTTGAACATGCTTGGAGTTTCATTCACTTGGGGATTTGACTTGGAAAGATCATATTACATCTCTGGTAAAATCAGTTTCTAAGAGATTAGGTGTGCTAAGCCGACTCCGTTCTTTCTTTACCCCTGCACGATTGTTGACTCTATACAGGGGTTTTATCCGCCCCTGTGTGGAGTACAACTCTCATGTGTGGGAAGGCTCCCCACATACAGTTCTTCTCAATAGGGTGGAGTCAAAGGCTTTTCGTCTCATTAACTCTCCTCCTCTTACTGACTCCCTTCAACCTCTGCTTCTTCGCCACACTGTTGCATCTTTATCTCTTTTCTATCGCTACTTTAATGGTCACTGCTCCTCTGAACTGTCTGCATGCATCCCTCCACCTCTACGACGGCCGCGTAGCACCCATCTAGCAGCAAACTCTCATCCCTTTTCTGTCCAACTCTCTAATGAAAGAGTTAACCATTACTCCCAGTCCTTCATTTATGCAACAGGTCAACTCTGGAACTGTCTCCCTCTGTCTGTATTTCCTGCTGCCTATGATCTCCAGTCTTTCAAGCGCAGTGTGTCCAGGCATCTCGAAATGATCGGATCTTGAATTTGGCTCTCTCTTGTATTTTGTTTTTCTCTTGGAGGGAACTGTTATTGCGGGCTCATGGCCTTTGGTTCCTTCTTCCTCGCATTAAAAAAAAAAAAAAGTGTCTCATAATTTTAATTCCTTAGTTACACTAACTTTGTGATACGTCAGTAATGCGTCAGCTTTTGAGAGGAGTGCTAAAGTTGTGTCTCAAGAAACACACAAAAACTGGTGCTCAAATATAGGCTTTAAGGAAGAAAGAAGACAAACCATAAATGCAGTAAGTCCTTGATATATGTTGCCTCTTTTTTTATGCCCTCCCACTTTTTTTTGTTTTTTTCCAGCACAAGAGAAAAAATACTGACTGTTAAAAGTTCCATGGCCACTATTAAAGCTGACTTGCCAATTTCACCCAGTTTACATTAATAGTTAAATTTTAAAAAAAATTGTGGTATTATGAAACATACCCATGACATGTACCAAGGACCTTCTGTATCTAAGACTAATGAAAAAAGATTGTGAAACTGCCAAACTAGCTTTAAGGCAATACTGAGTTCCTTTATTTTATTCTATCTATCTATTGACAGATGCCTCAATCCCGTACAGGTGGCCACAAACATATCGCCTCCATGTTGCCCTGTCCCCCACCATTTCACTGCCCTGCTCCCAACTCACACCTCCCTCTCTCATATACAGTACCTCTTCACTCCATAATACTTTTCACTGCTCTCCCACGAGACCCCCTGACATCGTAAATACATGTTCACTATCATACCAGTGCTGAATGTAATGCCCCAGAGGTGGTGGATAGTATGATCATTTGATGACCCCTATCTGGTGCATGGTAGGTGGACTTCTAGGCCTTGGAAATGTGCATAACAGCCATGTCCAGAGACAGATACATTAAAAAAAATAAAAAACTGTATGAAGTTAGACTGGGAGAGGAGACAAAGGCTGAATTTTTGTTAAATATAAAAGTTGTCAAGTGCTGAAACACAGAAGTCATTAAGGAAATGCCTGTTTAGTGCATAATGTACTGCAGGATATGCTACAATCCTCACAAATGAGCTAAATAAGTAAAGTTGTGAATGCCACAATCCTCACAGATGTGCAAAGTTGTGCCTGTACATAATATAAAAGACACAGGAAAACAGATGTGTAAGAACTAGGTTGTACACTGGCAGCAGAATTATATTCATTTTTCTTAGCTTTAGCTAAGGTGTGGTAAGGTTTGTGACTGATCAACTGCTACATCAATCCTCATGCAAAAAAATATAAATAAATAAATAAAAAATAAAATAATAAAAGGACAAATTAAAATAAATCACCAGTGAACCTCAAGGCATTTCTCCTACAGCCTTCCACCATAAGGGAGGTTCCCAAAGTGATCAAGACATGGGAGATTATGATGAATAACATCAGAAGAAAACTCATCTTCTAGTGGAGGTGTGACAGAATCAGACAGTTTCAAAATATTATTGTTTAGTGAGTTAGAATGATATGTTAGAATTAATGGAAACATAGATAAATCGTGAGAATAGCATCAGTTTTAAGTCAGATTTCATAAACACATATGAAAATGGACGATTTCGTGAATAAGTACACATTGGGGGTCATACAGTACATATAAACAGTACTGTGTACTCTATATCTATCTATCTATCTACCTACCTACCTACCTATCTATCTATCTATCTACCTACCTATCTATCTATCTAATCTATCTATCTATCTATCTATATATATATATATATATATATATATATATATATATATATATACTGTATGTGTATATATATATATATATATATATATATCCTCCCTGGGGAAGGGGGATAGAATACTTCCTCAGTATTCCCTGCTTGTCGTAAGAGGCGACTAAAAGGGACACTTTTATCTACATTCTTTTTGCTCTCATTCTTTCCCTTGTACTTTGTCTGTCCAAACCCTGTGCATTTTACTTTCATTTAGTTAATTTCCTCTCTCCACTGTCTGGTTCCTGCGAGTCACTGGCATTGGCTCCAGGGTAAAATATTTTACTGCTTAAGAAATCTTTATGAACTCTGGTGACGAAGCAATGGCCCTCAGTTCCGTGCAGCCCTTAAGTGGGCAGGGGGTGCTAAGAATCCCACGGTGTAAAAATAAGTTCATAAATCCAAAAAGAACCTTAAGAATAGGAAACTGGAATGTTCGAACTCTCAATCAGGCTGGTAAAATGGAAGAACTTATTTCAGTGTTCAAGGAATACAAGATGGATATTTGTGCTCTGACAGAAACGAGGTTGCTTGGAGCTGATAAAATGAATTTGGAAGATGGTATTACTATGTTGGTTTCTGGTAGGAGTGATGGAAATCATTACCAAGGAGTAGGCTTACTGCTGAGTAGAGATGCTTGCAAGGCACTATGTGAGTTTGAACCAATTAATGAGCGCTTGCTTTATGCTCGCTTAAAATCTGACCATGGTAATATCAGTATGGTTGTAGGGTACGCTCCGACAAATGAGGCTGCTGATGAAATGAAGGATGACTTTTATGAGAAGCTGCAGGATGTAGTGAATAGAGTGGCAAGACATGATGTGTTAGTTTGCATTGGTGATTTTAATGCGATTGTTGGCAGTAGTAGGGATGGCTTTGAAGATTGTATGGGTAAGGAGGGTGTTGGTATAAGAAACGAAAATGGGGTGCGACTTGCAAGCTTTTGTTTGGCAAATGACCTTATAATTGGTGGAACTATCTTTGAGCATAGAAAAATACATAAGACTACTTGGATTTCACCATGTGGTAAATATTGTAACCAGATTGACCACATTGCAATTAGCAGAAGGCATAGGAGTTATTTGCAAGATGTTTGCGTAAGGAGGGGGCAGATATAGGTAGTGATCATCAACTTGTTGTGTCAAAGATTAAAATAAAACTTAAGAGAAACGTTAATGGTAATTGTACAGGAGGTAATAATTATGATTTTGATGAGCTGAGAAGTGATGAGAGCACGAGGGAAAAGTTTTGGTGCGAATGTAGAAACAAGTTTCTAGTCCTGCAGACTTTGATGGAATCTGAAGACAATGATATTAATCAAATGTGGAGAGAGGTAAAAGAGGTTTTGCATGAGAGTGCTAAGGTTACTATTAAGAAAAAGGGAAAAGCGAGAAGGAAAAAGTGGATGTCAGATGAAACATGGAATGTAATTCAGAAAAGGAAAGAGGCTAAGTTAAGAAGTGAAGAACAACATGTTGATGGCCAGGTAGTTGAAGTACTTAGAGCAAAGTATTGGAGTTTACATTCTGAAGTAAAAAGACTCGTTAGACGTGATAAGAGGAGACTATATGATGAAAAGGCGACAGAGACAGAAATTAAATTAAGTAGAAATGACGGTCAGAGCACAAGAGCAGCGTATCAGGCCATAAAGGAGTTAACTGGGACTGAAAAGAGAAGGAAGGAAATACCTGTACGAGATAGAAATGGTAATTTGATGACTAAAGATTTGGATATAAAAGGAAGATGGAAAGAGCACTTTGAATCTGTTCTAAATAGACCAATCCCAGCTGAAGAGGACATTTTGCCAGCCGAGAGAGATTTGCAGATAGAAACAGGGGATATAACTTTGGAAGAGGTAGCAAAATCTATAAAGGAGTTAAAGAATTTTAAGGCCCCAGGTGAGGATGGAATATTCCCTGAAATGCTTAAGGTGGAAAATGACGAGTTGATGAATGCACTTTTGAAACTTTTTAATGTGGCTTGGGATAATGGTGGAATTCCAGAAGAGTGGAAAAATGGAGTGATTATAAAAATACCAAAAAAGGGAGATTTAAGTGTGTGTGGCAATTGGAGGGGGATAACTTTGACACCTGTAGTTGCAAAAGTCTTTTCCAAAATCTTGTTGAACAGAATAGAGCCAGTAATTGATAAAATTTTAAGAGAAGAACAAGCGGGATTTAGAAAGGGTCGAGGTTGTAATGATCAGATTTTTATTGTAAGGCATCTAATGCAACAAGCTAATGAGATGAAAATGCCACTTAACATGTGTTTTGTGGATTTTGAAAAGGCGTTTGATAGTGTTTCACGTGGAGCTATGTTGAAAATTATGAGATTCTATGGTATACCAGAAAAGTTTGTAAATATTATTAGAAGCCTGCATGAAGGTACTTTTTGTAAGGTAATGGTGGGTGGTTCTTTGAGTGATCCATTTCAAGTTAGGTCAGGAGTGATTCAAGGAGGAGTTCTTTCGCCATTGTTGTTTGTTTTGGTTATGGATTATGTTATGAAAAAGGTTGTAAGGAGAACAGGTGCAGGAATTAACTGGAAAGAAAATAAGAAGCTGATGGATTTGGACTATGCTGATGATATTGTACTGATTTGCGGAAGTATTTACGAGATGCAGAGGGTGCTCGATTGTCTGGTGGAGGAAGGAGAAAAAGTGGGATTGGTAATAAATTGTGGAAAGACTGAAATTATTAATATGAATGTGGAGAACCAAATCGATTGTGTAATTGGGAATAATGTGGTGAAGAATGTAGAAAACTTTAAATATCTGGGAACGATTGTATCATCTAATGGATCATTAAACAATGAAATTGAGGAGAGGATTAGACAGGCTTGGCGAGCTGTTGGAATGTTGAAATCTGTTTGGAATAATAATATGCTTTCGGTACATACTAAAGTGAAAATTTACAAGTCCATGGTTAGACCCATTTTAATTTACGGGCATGAGTCATGGTACAGTACAATTGCAACAGATCAGAAAGTATTAGGATTTGAGAATAAAATACTGAGAAGGATTCTTGGGGTAAAGTGGCAAGACAGAGTTACAAATGAAAGAGTAAGGGATATTACGAGAGTGGAACCAGTTAATGAATATGTGAGACTGTCTCGCTGGAAGTGGCTGGGGCACATATACAGAAAAGAAGGTTGTTTAATACAGGATGTGCCAGAGTGGATTGCTAGAGGAAGAAGAGGTAGAGGTAGGCCGAGGGAAACCTTGGTTGAGGACAATGAAAAAAGAAGCAGGAGAGGAGTGTTGGTGGGACCTGAAGGAGATGGCAAGAGACAAATATTGGTGGAGAGAGTTCATTGAGACCCTATGCATCCCGTGGGGTGCCACAGGAAATGATTGATTGATTGATTGATATATATATATATATATATATATATATATATATATATATATATATATACTGTATATGTACTAAAGAGAGAGAGAGAGAGAGAGAGAAATATCAACTCACAACTTCCTGATGCCAGACTCTTCTTTCTTCCAGGGAGCGTCGTCAGGCTCGAAGGGCATTGGTCCCTGCACTGGGGGGTCATCCTCTTCATCGTTAACTCCCGCACCTGTGTCCCTGTGCCACAGACAAAAACAGAAACAGTAAGTCTCCTTTAATTTCATCAGAGTTTGTCTTCATTATTGTTGCCTTCTTTGTTTTTAATTTGTTATTACAGGGTTTAGTAGCTGCCATTTCTGCAAGTGTAGTTTGCTTTGTATGTCGAGTGGTGTCACTGTTCTTTTAAAGGTATAAACATGTTTTGAGTGCTAGTGAATTGCTTAGGATGAATTGTTACTTTTGAGAATCAAAAGATGAGGCTATTATCTATCTATCGATCTATAGCCAGACGCCTCAATCCCATTTGGGGTGGCCACAAACAAATCGCCTCCACTTCGTCCTGTCCCCCGCCATTTCACTGCCCTGCTCCCAACTCACACCCCCCTCTCTCATATACCTCTCCACCCCATCCCTCCATCTCATCCTCGGCCTCCCCCTCCCTCTTCCCCCCTCCACCTCACTCACATACACTCTCTATTATTTTTATTATCATTTTATTAATTTTATTTTTTATTATTATTATTATTATTATTATTATTATTGCTCACCTGATATGTTGATATTAAAAAGATACACAGTACTGATATGATACAGATGATAATGTTAACCCCATGAATCCAACAACATAACCTTTCTTTCTGCTACCTCGTGACGATGATTTTCGTCAGAAGATCGTCTGTTAGTGAAGATGTTGGTGGAGGCTATATTAAATTCTTCCAGTTCAGAGTCTCAGTTTGAAGGTGGGATGAATAATATAGAAATACATTCCTGGATTCATGGAGTTTAGGTGCACAAGACAGTTAACAGTGATGGAATTGTTCTCTTGCATGTTATTTATGTAAACTGTGTAGATATTAAAAACTTTATAGATAACATGAGTGAATACTAAGGTGTAATGGAATAGGTTAATACTTGGCTGCTGAGATGTGCATTAATGAAGTTAAGGTTATATGGTAATATTCTTGCAGCTCCTAGTTTTAATCAGCTGTTCAGCTATATAGTATGTGGATTTAATGGTTTAATGTCTACTTGAGATGAAAGCCCACTTATGTGTGTGTCAGTTTGATTTCCTGATAGACAGTGAGAGATTTTTTGATCAGGTACTTCCACCAAGGGCTTTTCTAGTCATCTATCATTCTTTCTACCTTGAAGGGGGTAATATGTCAGTGGCTGTTACAAACCCTGCCTCATTGTTGGTTGTGCCCTGGAATAAGACATATAGGCACACTATGTATTATACTGAAAGATGCTCCACAAATGATCACGGAATGTTTGAGGTCTGTCGTAACCTTCTCTCTCTCATTTTTAAAATTATGGCCTTTATTCTCAGAGCATTAGAGTCTGAATAAGCTTAAGGGAGTTTTTCTTTATTTCAGATTGGAAGAATTTTACCCATAGCAGGAAAAGCTGGAAAAATAGATGACTGTTCCACATGTGAGTACTATATAATTCTTCCTTTTGAACAGTTACCTGTTGATCTGTCTATCTATTGCCAGACATCTGAATCCTGTAAGGGGTGGCCACAAACAAATCACCTCCATGCTGCCCTTTCCCCCACCATCTAACTGCCCTGCTCCCACCTCATACCCCTCTGTCTCATATACCTTTCTACTCCATCCCTCCATCTCATCCTTGGCCTCCCCCTCCCTCTACCCCCTTCCACCTCACTCACATACACTCTCCTCGTCAGTCTTTCGCTCTCCATCCTCTCTATATGGCCAAACAACCTCATTGTATTTCTCCTATCGCTTTCTATCACATCCACATCCACACCACAACACTCCTTCACTTCCTCATTTGTCAATCTGTCTTTCCATGTGACTCCACATGCTCCTCTCAGATAACTCATTTGCACTGCTCTCACTCTTGTGTCCTACCACCAAGGTCCGGGCTTCATTTTCATACGTTAGAGTTGGTATCACAATACTGTCATGCAGCAACTCTTTTACTTCCATGCTCACTTCTCTGTTTCTTATTACTGCCTTCAGAGAACCAGCAACCTTTCTTTCCTGTTGCACCCTTTCAAGCACTTAACCCTTTAAACTTCCATCCTTACTCATTACACAATCCAGGTACTTAAATGCCCTCACATTTTCCATTTCCTCCTCATTTAACCTCACTGTACATTCGGTGCCTTCACTTCTCTCAAAGACCTTAACTTTACTCTTCCCTACATTCACCTTTAGATTCCATTTCTTACACACTCTCCCAGACTCATCCACCAAGCCTTGCAGCTCCCCTTCATCTTCACTTAACAACACAGTATCATCTCCAAACAACAGTACAGGGAGTTTCCAAACACTGATCTCTCTCATTAGGGCTGCTCCGACATAATCTGAATTTATTTTGCACTTACTTTAGCATGTTTAAATTTACTGGAGGTCAGGCTTCATAACTGAAACTGTTGTGATTTTTTTTTCTCTGACTACAGGTCTCGTTTTCGTTTTTAAATTCGTTTTCGTTTTCGTTTTTAAAGGCTCCAACATTCTTGCATGCATCGGCCTTGATCACCTAATGGCGGCTCTCCACGCTGCACGATCCATTGTAGCCTCCCTGTTCAGTCCCTTAACCCTGAGGTCACATTGACCTTGTCCCATATCTTTCTCAGTCTACTCCTCGTAACCCCACCCCCAATATTAACACTTCTCACCTTCCTCACCCAATTATCATCCCCCATCCTCTCCACATGTCCAAACCATCTCAATCTACCTCTCCTCATCACAACACCAATACACTCCAGTCCCATCCTACCTCTCAACGCTTCCATCGTAAACCCAGGACCCCAGACCTTGGATGCAGGGACGCACTACACATCCACCTGATCATTGTCATTTCTGTATGTCTGAGCCGGCGAATATCCTCCTCCTTTACTGCCCAGGTCTCACTACCATACAGCATGACACTCCTAACACATGCTGCATACAAAGACCTCTTAGCCCGTAGGGAGAGTCCTCTCAATGTCAGGAGAGGCAAGAGCTCCCTGAACTTCTTCCAACCACTTCTCACCTTAGCCACAGTGCTAGCTCCGGCCCCACCTCCAGCACACAACATGTTTCCCAAATAACAAAACTCTTCCACACTCTCAAGAGATTCACCAGCAAGATCAATCCTTTCACGCCTGACAATCTCCATCTGCTCTCCCCGACACGCTGTACACATAAAATCAGCAGTATCTCACAGTATACTTCTGACAGCACTACATCTCTTGCACCCCCATTTATCACAAACACCGCACAAGATGGAATTACTTCCCACGCCCTCGTGTCAAACTGCACATGGCCACTCTCCCTCGTCTTTGACAGTACCGCCACCAACCCTAGATATCATCACTTTTGTTTTATCTGCAGTTACCCTTAAGCCCTTGTGCCCCATACCATCCCTCCACTTCCTAAATCTTTCTTCCGCTTCCCTTTCATTCTCTGCAATCAACACCAAATCATCGGCATGCAACATCTCCCACAGGAATCTGCTTTTGAAGTCATGTGAGAGGGCTTCAAGTACCATGATAAACAACATAGGACTCGAAACTGACCCCTGATGCACACCAACATTCACGGAAAACTCATCACTCAAATCTCCATTCACTCTTACCTGGATGCTACCTGGGTGCGAGCACCCACATACATAGCCATAACCACCCTAACCAGCCACTCCTCCTAGTCAAGCCTTCTCATTGCCCACTTCACCACCTCTCTAGGGACTCTGTCAAAGGCCTTTTCCAAATCAACAAAAACAAAATACAGATCCCTTTTCTTACCAATATATTTTTCCTGAAGCTGTTAACAATGAATATGGCATCAGTGGTCCCCCTACCTGGCATAAACCCAAAATGCATCTCATCAACATTCACTCTCTCTCTAATCATACCTTCTAAGACTCTCTCCATTACCTTCATTATCTGATCTAAAAGCTTTATACCTCTATAATTTCCTCTTTCCAGGTCATGACCCTTCCCTTTATACACATTTACAATTACACTCTTTAGCCAATCATCTGGGACAACACCATCCATCCATCATCCAATCCTACATTGCCCCATGAGGAGCGTAGGAGCCCGGGGCTAGGCAGTTGGTCTCGACATTTAAGATGAGAGTGACCAGCCTCACTTATCCCTGAGTGGCATTCACTCATAAATAATCATATTTGTCAGGTCAGTGACTAACCGCACCCCTATATCTCCTGAGGCCTTCAACATTTTGGCAGTCAACCCAGACACACCTGCTGCCTTATCCACCTTCATCCTGCCTATTGCCTCACTCACAATAGCAGTATCAATCAAAGGCCAAGGGCCAGACACTGGATCTGCTGGCTCCAAACCTTCCCTGTCCCAGTCAAACTCCTCATTCAACAACCAGTTATAATGCTCTCTCCATGCATCTTTAATATCCCCACTGTTCACCACTATCCTTCCTTCATCATTCTTCACACACTGCTCACCTATGATATCCCGATTATCCCTCTTCATCTGATCACTTCATCACCTTAAATATCATATTTTTCCTTTCCACACTATTTAGGTTATCAAACAAAAGTCTCAGTGACTCAGACTTCGCCCTGTATACCTCTCTTCTAGCCCTATGCTTGGCAGCCAAGTATTCCTCCTTGCTATAATGATAATCATCATCATCATCCGGGCAGGGTGAGGAGTAGCAATGTCCAGATAGCCCAAATTTGCCCAATCCAATGGGCCACGCTTCCATTCGCTCACCATTCAAGCCCCCAGAATCCTGGCTCTGTATGACACGCCAAAAACATTGACTACGTTCTGTAGCTTCACATAAACGTATCCGAGAGTCAATAATAATAATAGTAATAATAATAATAATAAAAATGCAGTACCCCAGTCTGCAGTCCACATACAGTATATGCTGGCTACAGTTTACATATTGAAGGGACAAAAAAAATGTCACCATATGCTGAATTAATCTGCCTTCCAATACAAAGAATTACAGAAATCTGACTATATCACACTCCAGGGGTTGTTGCTGTTGATCAACCCTTGTCTGTCTAGATGAGCAGATCCATCAACTGCAGGGAAGCAACTGCCCTTCCCATGCACTGAGTCTGTATTCCCTTGCGGCTGACAGCGGGGAATAGTGTAAAAGTTTAGTTCCTGGATGGATGTCACATTTGGGTAATTCCACGAAGATGTCAACCTTTTGTGTCAAAATCAGAATTGCTTAAAAGTATATAAATTATACATCATTTTAAAGCTTAATCATTGAATTTTATGAATCTGAAGAGAAAGAGAGCCTAAACTGTCAACTTGGGGAGCTGCATAAAAAACTGTCATGTTATGTCACCAAAGAAAAACCAGTGCTGAATATAGCAATTTTCATAACATCATTGACCAGAGTATGTTATTGTTTGGAATGCTGACATTGTGTTTTACTGAAAATGTGTCTATTTGAGTTGTGATTGACACTACAGTTGTTTACATATACTGTATGTTGTGGTCAGAATGTAGCAGGACCTTTAAATGGAAGTATTTCAGGAGTAACGTGTCTCATGTTTTTTCCTCATTTTTCCCATACACAACTAACAAACTGGAGAATACCAACATAACTTTATATTATAAACAGGCATCCCAAGGCCTTAATAATGTAATGTTGGGATACTTTGAAACAAACCCTGGTAAGCCATATGGTTTGTCACACACGTTACATGCCCACTGTGAGGAACGTTACCAGAAAATGATGTAAAGTTTCTCACGCACACCTTTGAACAAAAAATCAAAGTACCTGCACTGAAGTCCAATGATAAAACCCCTGTGTTTGTAATTTAGTATGTTATCTTTAAGTTTTTATTCTTTCCAAACAGTAAATTGATTTTGCCTGGTACCTGGTGAGTGTGCTTTACCATCATGTCTCCAATGACTCCAGCTGATTATTTGAAGTCTGCTGGTATTCATTTTACACATGTATCATTCCTCTCAACTCTTCCATTGTAAACCTAGCTGTTACGTATTTTGAATTAGCCGCGCTTGGCGCGCTACCCACAATGCTCAGCTGTTTTGTGTTGAGGGTCAGATTCGAAAGCTAGAGAATAAACACCGCTGTCTCACTCCACCCATCTCTTGTTTGACTACCCTGCCTCGCCAGTATATCTTCACGGCAAACGACATAATACACAAGAACACAAAACATGGTGGCAGCTGATGGAAGTGGAGCTGAGAAGAGAATGCGGTCTGCAGTATAAGCCATTTGAGTGATATGACCTGCTGCTACTCCTGGCGAAATTTTGAAGTGGATGTTAGCCTGCTGGGGAACCTGCACATTCTTCCTGCTTGTGAGTGAACTGGTCCCCTACAATCTACTGATGTTCCTGCCTACAGCCTGTGAGTAGACGGATCTCCTTTGACCTGCAACCTATTGATAAGTTCCTGTAACCTACTAGCCTCACCCACCAAGATGAGTACAGACACTGACAGTGAGCGCCGTTATGCTGGTGTCAGAGCCCCTCAGCCCTTCTGTTTGGGGACAAATGTTGCAGAAAACTGGAAGCTTTTCAAACAGAGATGGAACATGTATGCTCTTCTCTCAAGACTACACACTGAAGAACCCAACATCCAGGTAGCTACGTTCCTACAGTATTTAGCAGATGATGCCCTCAAAGTATACAATGGTTTTCAGTTTGAAGGTAATGAAGCTGATAGGACAGTGCAAGATATAATCAACAAATCTGATGAGTTTGCCATTGGTGAAATTAATGTTACTTATGAGAGATTCATATTTAATACAAGGAACCAGCAAGAAGGGGAACCCTTTGATAAATTTTACTCAGATTTGCAAACTCTTGTAAAGACTTGTGATTACTGTGACACATGTAAAGCTTCCCTGATGAAAGACAGAATTGTGTTAGGCATTCATGACTCCAGTGTTCGTACTGAGCTACTTAAAACAAGAAATTTGACTTTAGAGAAGTGTATTGATACCTGCAAAGCTGCAGAGAGTGCCATCTCACAGACCCGAGTGTTGAATCCTGTCCCTGAAACTGTGAACAAGGTCAGATCTAGGACAGACAGTTGTGCCCAAGCACATAGTTCCAACAGTGTAGCTAGGAAATGTAAGTTTTGTGGTCTTTCACATGTGTTTGCAAGAAATAAATGTCCAGCTGTAGGGAAAGTATGCCTGAAGTGTGGGGAAAGAGACCATTTTGCAAGTATGTGTCGTGTTAAAGCCTCTGTCAATGCCACTGTAAAATCCTCGAACTTCAAAAAGAAAGCTGTACATCAGGTTGCTGAGAGTGAACCAGATGCCCAGCCCCATGGGGCGTCCAGTTCGGATGAAGAGTGGGTTAACACATTACATTACATGACAGTAAAATCTGTAAAATCTCCCAAGAAAGATGTTAAGTGTTGCATGTTAATTGATGATAATGAGGTAATTTTTCAGATCGACACTGGCTCATCAGTTAATGCCCTACCACTACAATATGCAAAAAATGTACAGAAGACTAAGAGAATCCTTACTACCTGGAATAACTCTGTTCAGACTCCTGTGGGTGTGTGCAGGAGAAGCATTAAAAATCCCAAAAATGGTAAGAAATATTCTGTGGAGTTTGTGGTGTTTGAAGGAAATTTAGTCCCTCTCTTAGGTCTTGAGGCTAGCAAACAGATGGATCTGATAACTGTTAATGAAGATGTATTTGAACGTGTGGATAATGTGAAAGTGAGTGAGTCTGACTGTAATAGTGACATGTTGAGTAATACCGGCACTGATGGTTTAGGTACTCTGCCAGGTCTACAGTCATTGTCAGTAGACCCCCAGGTGAAGCCAACCATCATGCCTGATAGAAGGGTCCCTGTTGCACTTAGACCAAAGCTGAAAACTGAACTTGATAGACTAGAGAACTTAGGTGTCACTGTGCCAGTTAGTGAGCCGACTGAATGGGTGAGCCAGATTGTGGTTGCACCAAAGAAGAATGGTGACATCAGAATTTGTATAGACCCTCGTGAACTCAACAAAGCACTGCTCCGAGAGCGTTATACTCTTCCTGTACTTGAGGATACATTGCATGAGTTGAGCCAGTCAAAAGTCTTCTCTAAAGCAGATCTTGCTTCTGGTTACTGGCACATCAAACTTGATGAAAAATCTAGCTACCTAACCACTTTTCAAACGTGTTTTGGGAGATACCGCTGGGTTAGACTACCCTTTGGTTTATCAGTGTCATCAGAAATCTTTCAGAAAAGACTACTTGAAACTTTACAAGGTGTACCTGGTGTAATTTGCATAGCTGATGATGTGATAATTCATGGGAAATCTCTGGAAGAGCATGACGCCAACTTGAAGCAGTTCTTTGAGAGGTGTCAGAGAATGAATATAAAACTGAATGAAGACAAGCTCACTCTGAGAACTGACAATGTAAAATTTATGGGTCACTGTATTACAAAAGATGGCCTGGTAACTGATCCTGACAAAATCCGAGCCATATGTGAGTATCCAGCACCTACTAATGTTGTGGAGCTAAGGCGTTTTCTAGGTATGGTCAATTATCTTGCTAGGTTTCTGCCCAACTCAGCATCTGTTTTGTACCCCTTGCATAATCTTGTAAAGAAGGATGTTTCTTGGGTTTGGTCAGCAAGCCAACAAGAAGCATTCAACCGAATTAAGTGTATGATCACCAATAGCCCTGTGCTCACATTTTACAACCCCTGTGATGAGCTTACCCTAGAAAACGATGCTAGTGAATATGGTCTGGGTTCAGCATTAATGCAAAATGGGAAGCCTGTAGCCTTTGCCAGTCACTCCTTATCTAACTCTGAAAGAAATTATGCTCAAATTGAAAAAGAAATGTTAGCCGTTGTATACGGATTAGAGAAATTTCATCACTACACATATGGGAGATCGGTCAGGGTCCTCACAGATCACAGACCTCTTGTGTTCATAGCAAACAAGCCACTATCTCGTGCCCCACGACGACTCCAGGCGATGCTCCTTCGCGCTCAAGACTACCAGTATCAACTATTTTACCGTCCTGGCAAAGAAATCCCCATTGCTGATGCTCTTTCACGTGCTCCCCTGCCTGACACAGGAGATGACTCTTTCTCAGTTAACAGTCTAGCCTACTCCCAGTTCAGGGAATCTCGCCTTCAAGAAATACGGCATGCCACAGAAAAGGACCCAACGTTAAGACTGCTCAAGGATGTCATCGTTCAAGGGTGGCCTGATGAGAAAGGTCACCTTCCAGACTGCCTAGCCCCATATTACAGTTATCGAGAGGAGATGTCTGTACAAGATGGTGTTATTCTTAGAGGAGAGAGGGTGGTAATCCCTAGCTCTATGCGATATGAGATGATGGAGAAGGTGCACGCTGGCCACTCGGGTATAAACTCCTGCCTACGACGTGCAAGGGAGTTAATCTACTGGCCTAGGATGTCTTCGGAAATTCGTCAGTTTGTGGAGTCCTGTGACGTCTGTTCCTCCTATTCACTTAAGCAATCCCCTGAGCCCCTGTATCAACATGAACTTCCAGAACGTCCCTGGGAAAAAGTGGCAACTGACTTGTTCACCATCCAAAACCGAAACTATCTGGTAACTGTTGATTACTTTAGTCAGTTCACTGAAGTTGACTACCTTCCAGAGATAACTTCAGAAGCCATCGTCACAAAACTTAAGCACCACTTTGCTCGACATGGCATACCTGACGTTGTGATCAGTGATAATGGTCCACAGTTTTCCTCTCATCAGTTTCAGTCATTTGCAAAGAAGTGGAAATTTTGCCATGAAACTTCTAGTCCTGGAAACCCCAAGTCCAATGGTGCAGCTGAAGCCGCTGTAAAATCTGTCAAGCTCATGATGAAGAAGTGCCATCGGGCCAAAGAAGACCCCTACCTTGGATTGCTGAACATGCGCAATACCCCTCAAGAAGGTATGGCAACCAGTCCTGCTCAGCGGCTTATGGGGCGTCGCACCAAGACATTGATCCCTGCTATTAATGCTCGCTTGCAGCCAAATATCATTGCTGGAGAACGAGAATGCATGGAGAAGAAAAGAGCCAGCACTGCAGAACACTACATGCATAGAAGAAGCCTCAAACCCTTGTCCGTTGGAGATACTGTGCGAGTACAACCAATAGACGATCCAAAGAAGGAGTGGAAGGAAGCCACTGTAGAGAAGCAACTTAGTCCCCGAGCTTATGAAGTAACAACGAAGGATGGAGGTACATACAGGAGAAACCGTCAACAACTGCGATCATCTAAACCAGCCAGAACACACAAGAGTCGGCCCAATGATGATAAGACAACACTGGCAGGTGATGCATCCTTAGAACCTGAGACTGTGAGCTGTGGGGACTGTGTCGGATCTCCTTTAGTAAGTGACTATGTAACCCGGTCAGGTAGGACAGTTAAAGCACCAAGGAGACTGGACTTGTAGGAATAATGTACCGTACAGTGTACCATTTTGCACTGTGATTAATCTTGCCCTTCAAGGAAATAATAATTATTCATTTTTTTTTTAAATATGTGTGGTCTGTAAGGAATTATTGGGTTCTATACAGCACTTTATTTCCAAAGAATGTAAATGGAGTGCAACACCCGACACTTGATATATGTCCAACTGTCTATTGAATACCTAATCTTATCATGATTGATTATGCTTTATTTATTAAAGGGGTAAGGTGTTTCGTGCTTTGCATGTCAGGATTGATTATGTGTCTTTTACGAAAGGAGGAAGATGTTACGTATTTTGAATTAGCCGCGCTTGGCGCGCTACCCACAATGCTCAGCTGTTTTGTGTTGAGGGTCAGATTCGAAAGCTAGAGAATAAACACCGCTGTCTCACTCCACCCATCTCTTGTTTGACTACCCTGCCTCGCCAGTATATCTTCACGGCAAACGACATAATACACAAGAACACGAAACACTAGCCCTCCCAGGCGTAGCATTCAAGAACACACAACACATCCATCTAATCACTGTCCTCTGTATGTCTGAGCCAATGAATATCCTCTTCCTTTACTGCCCATGTCTCACTACCATCCAGCATTACACTCCTAACACATGTCCAAGATGAATATAATTTCCTGACCAACACATATACAACATAAGGTCCAATACTAGACTTCCTTTACTTAGCCTAAGGTGCCTTCATGTGGTGGCACTGATGTGTGTGAGTGGTGGAGCTGCCCAGGTATTTAAACATCCCTCAACACCTTCCCTATCTCTGCTTGGAGGAGGATGGAAAAAAAAAAATATGTTCATCCTTGGTTTGTATAAATCCACCAACTGTGTAAATTAAAATAAAAAAAGAACTGACGCTAAAGAGGGATGCCTTCACCTGGTGACACTAATATACAACCTCCCTCAACCCACAATTTCAAATAAGGAGGATGGTGGAGAGGATGGAGAGTGAGAGGCTAATGAAGATAATGTATGTGAGTGAGGTGGAGGGGAGGAGAGGGAGGGGGAGGCCAAGGATGAGATGGAGGAATGGAGTGGAGAGGTATATGAGAGAGAGGGGTGTGAGCTGGGAGCAGGGCAGTGAAATGGCGGGGGACAGGGCGACATGGAGGCGATTTGTTTGTGGACAACCCTTACGGGATTAAGGCGTCTGGTAATAGATAGACAGAGAGATAGGATGGTGGACTGCAGGAGAAGAGCAACATCAGCCTGCAGTCCACTATATTTCAGAATCTACCTTTTGATTCACTTTCATCGCTTCACCCACAGATAAACAAACCGAGATACATGAAAGCAACAAAACCACACGTGCCCTATGGTAACATGCCACACATACCTTCACTATCAGCGCGCGCACGCACACATGCACACACACACACACACACACACACACACACAAAGATTCATATCCTGATGGGCTTGAAGGAATAACAAGAACAAAGAGGCATCACATTCACACACTTACCACATTGTACAGGGCAGGTGTTGGGGTTAACGTCCATTACAGTTTCAAGTTAGCTGGGGATTCCTCCTCTTCTTCTTTCTGCCTCTCTCTAGGCAGCTTCCACGGCTGACAATCAACTCACGCACCTGAAAAATATATTACACAATTAGTCCTTTCCTTCTGAACCTTAAGTTTACCTGGTAAGAAACGTATCTGGTGGCATCAAGAACAATATCATTTGGGGACAACAACAGGGTGACATGGAGGCAATTTGTTTGTGGCCACCCCTGGAGGCGTCTGGCAATAGATTGATACTTTTTTTTTTTTTTTTTATGCACAGAAGGAACACAAGGCTACAAGCCCACAAGATTGTTCCCTCCAAGAAAAAATAAAAACACGAT
Organism: Coenobita brevimanus; assembly: GCF_032717465.1. NCBI lineage: Eukaryota > Metazoa > Arthropoda > Malacostraca > Decapoda > Coenobitidae > Coenobita > Coenobita brevimanus. The sequence continues at coordinate 57,770 of NW_027642603.1, read as the reverse complement.
AACAGAAGCCATATTCAAGACCCAATCATTTCAAGATGCCTGGACACACTGTATTTAAAACACTAAAGATCACAGACAGTAGGAAATACAAAGACAGTTCCAGAGTTGACCTGTTGCATACATGAAGTACTGAATGTAATGGTTAACTCTTGCATTTGAGAGTTTACATATTACTATCTATCTATCTATTGCCAGACGCCATAATCCCGTACGGGGTGGCCATTTGACTCTGAGTTATTTGTTTTACAGGGAGGGGCACTAACCCTCCACCAACCCACTTGACACGTAGGGAGCACGTATGGTTTGGTTATATGGTTACCACCCAGTGTTGTAAATGGTTTCTTGGCTTACAGGAAACCATTTGGCTTGTCACTCAATGTAAAGCCACCTATAACGGAAAGAAAAGCAATAAGAAGTGACAGGAAAGATGGGAGAAATAGGAAGAGAGGAGGGCAAGCACAGAAAAAGAATGATAAAGGCTAAGGAAGAAGTAGGCAGCATTACATCAAGACAGGTTATCATTCTCATTATTTATAACCAAATCAAAGCATTATAGTGTTTTAACAAGTTCTTGATATTATGTCAAAGTTACCATCACATGATGTTTATATATTTATTTTAAATTTAAGTTTTGCTGATTCTATGAATATTATCAATGTCAATATTTTTCATTTCCTTGTACGGTCCAAAATGAGCATATGGTCAATTAATTTCATCAATCAAATGTCAACTGTAACGAACTCTCTGAGGAAACTGAAGAACCTTCTCAGAATTACAACACATCAGGTTTGGTAAGTAGGGCAGACACAGCCAACCATCCTGCCTACAATTTCAGTCTTACTCTGCCTGGCATTGCACTTCCACCACCGCTCTGCTACTTACCTAGACCCATTTGACTGTAATTTGGCCTACAATTTCTGTCTCTCCATCCTGAATACTGAGCTGTAACAACAAATTTACACTAGAATAAGATGCTAGTCCTGACTAAGTGTCATGAAATGGATGCAGAATGCTCAGGAGAGAGAGAAGCAGTCAGGGAGAAAGACTGAAAGTTGAGAAGCTGAGGATCAAAGAAATGGCAGATGAATACAGGACCAAAGTAGAGGACGAGTTAGAATTACTGAATTGGAATGAATTGGATCTGGACAGACTGTGGAAAGCATATAGGGATTGCTTAGTTAGGAATGCTAAAGCGGTATGTGGTGTGGCAAGAGTAACAACAAAGAAGAAAGGTATGGCATGGTGGGATGAGGAGGTAAAGAGAGCGGTGGAGGAAAAGAGGAAGAAGTGGCTAAAGTGGTTACAGGATAGGGGTTCAGTTGAAATAAGAACTGAATATGTTGTGAGCAAGAAGCACGTAAAGAGACTAGTGATGAGGAAAAAGGAGGAGGTAAATGAGGATCTAGGAAGAAAAATTAATGCAAACTACTCTGAAAATAGAAAGTTATTCTGGAAAGAGGTGCGGAAATGTAGAAGTGAAAGCAGTAAGAAATGGGATGGTATGAAGGATGCAGGTGGTAGATTATTAACCCATGGAGATGAAGTAAGGACCAGATGGAAAGAATATTTTGAAAGCCTGATGAATAGGGATAGAGAGAGCAGAGCAGCTGTAAACATGATTGGTTTTGGGGGTGTGCAGAGAAGGTATGCAGTGCCAGGAGACGTGACACTCACACAGGTGAAGAGTGCTGTGAAGCAGCTGAAAAATGGGAAAGCAGCTGGGGTTGATGAGGTGTATGCAGAGATGCTTAAATGTAGTGGAGAGAATGGAATGAAGTGCTTGTTGGAGATATGTAAGAAGACATGGATGAGTGAAACTGTTTCTGCAGAGTGGAAAAAGGCTGTGATTGTACCCCTGTACAAAAATAAAGGTGAATGAAGTGAGTGTAAGAATTATCGTGGCATAAGCTTACTGAGTGTGGTAGGGAAGGTATATGGAAGAATTATTATAGTGAGAGTAAGAGAGATATCAAAAGTCCTAGAGAGTGATGAACAGGGTGGCTTTAGGAGTGGCAGAGGATGTGTGGATCAAGTATTTGCAGTGAGACAGATAGTAGAGAAGGCTTGTGAGAAGGACCATAAGGAATTTATGGCATTCATGGATCTGGAAAAAGCATATGACAAAGTGGACAGAGAAGGATTGTGGAAAGTTTTGTGCATGTAAGGTGTAGAGGGTAAGCTGTTAGGTGCCATCAAGAGTTTTTATGATGGTAGTGAAGCATGTGTCAGGGTTAATGGGCATCTAAGTGAATGGTTCACAATCAGTGTGGGCGTGCGACAAGGTTGTGTGATGTCCCCATGGTTGTTCAATGTATATATGGATGGGGTGATGGGAGAAGTGAAAACATGAGTAATGGAGAGAGGGATGGCATTGGTAATGAATGGTGATGGATGGAATATCTCAAATTTGTTGTATGCTGATGATGCAGTACTGCTTGCAAGTACCGGACAAGAACTTGGTAGGCTAGTGCAGAGTTTTGCTGATGTCTGTAAGCGTCGTGCCTTGAGAGTACACGTAGAAAAGAGTAAAGTGATGGTTATTGAGTGAGAAGGTGACTCCCAGTGCAATGTCACAGTAAATGGAGAGAGACTGGAATTGGTGAGAGAGTTCAAATACCCGGGTACAGTGATAGAAAAGAGTGAAAAAAAAATGTTACCATAGACTGAATTAATGTGTCTTTCAAAACAAATAAAGGAATCAGACTTAACAACATTCAGGAACAGACTCAGCACTCTTTCTCTCTCTCTCTCACACACACACACACACACACACACACACAAAAGGGGGTGATGCCTGGTAGATTTACCCCTTATTACACTTAAAGCATCATACTGGCAAGTGCAAGTGCAATAAGATTGTGTCATATCATATTGTTTATAAAGGCTCCAACCTGATTGCATACATTCGCCTTGGTCACCTAATGGCAACTCTCCACATTACTTGATCTCTGGCAGCCTCCCTATTCTGTCCCTTATCCCTGAGGTCACACTCTATAACCTCGTCCCAGGTCTTTTTCAGTCTGCCTCTTACAACCCTACCTGACATTCATACTTCTCACTTTCCCCACCCAATTGCCATCCTCCATCCTCCCCACATGCCCAAACCATCTCAATCAACCCCTCCTTATCACAACACCAATACACTTCGGTCCGATCCTTCCTCTCAACTCTACCCTCAACGTTCACACCTCTCACCCTCCACACCCAGTTGTCATCTTTCATCCTCTCCACATGCCCAAACCGTCTCAAGCTACCCCTCCTCATCACAACATCAATACACTTCAGTTCCATCCTTCCTCTCAACTCTTCATCAACATCTCTCACCATACCAGTTGTCATCTTCCATCCTCTCCACATGCCCAAACCATCTCAATCTATCAATCCTCATCACAATAATGTTTTCATGTACATTTTTATACCCTAACTCCTGTTGCAACAATAATCAACTTACATGATGAAACTAAAAAATCCCTAATTATATATGACATGGTGGGCATACAAAGACAGAAAAAAAAAAAGATCACTTCTATATTTTTACCTTAGAAAGTGCAGAACTAACCATCTACATGATATCTCCTTGCTGGGTATAATTTAGTCAACTACTGAGGCTGTGTTTATACTTCAAGATTACTTTTCTCATTTATTTGTACCCTTAAAATTTGCACACACACACAGGTTCATTTGTGCAACATTGGGGGGTTAGTCCTTAGCTTTAACTCATCTGATGTCTGTCTATCTGTTGCAAGACGCCTTAATCCCATTAGGGGTGACCACAAACAAATCTCCATATTGCCCTGTCCTCTGCTATTTCACTGACCTCCCTGCAACTCAACATCCGCTCTCCGATCTCTCTCCACTCCATCTCATCCTTGGTCTCCCCTCCACCTGACTCAAACAGATCTCCATGTTGCCCTGTCCTCTTCTACTTGGTTCACCCTTCTCTAACTCACACTCCTCTGTCTCATACATCTCGCCACTCCATCCCTCCATCTCATTCTTGGTCTCCCCTTCCACCTCGAAATGAACGGATCTTGAATTTGGCTCTCTTTTGTATTGTTTTTGTTTCTTTCTTGGAAGGAACATTAATGTGGGCTCAGACTGTGGTTCCTTCTTCCTCGCATTAAAAAAAAACTGTTCCAGCTATTCAGACTCTTACACACTCTTTCAGCCAGTCTAACTTTCATACACTCTACTAGCCAGTCTCTCATTCTCCATCCTTTCCACTTGGCCAAACCACATCAAAGTACTTCTCTAAACACTTTCAATCACAAAAGATTTCACATGAGCTAAGGGGTTTTTGTATGCAACATGTGCTACAAGTGTAATGGTGTATGGTAGTGAGACCTGTGCAGCAAAGGAAGAGGATATTCACAGCCTTAAATGTACAGAAATGGCAATGATTAGGTGGATGTGCAGTGCATCCCTGAGTGCAAGGCCTGGGGGAGCTAGGTTTACGACAGAAGAGTTGAGAGGTGAGGTGGGACTGGAGTGTATTGCTGTTGTGATGAGGAGAGGTAGATTGAGGTGGTCTGGGCATGTGGAGAGGATGGGGGATGATAACTGAGTGCAGAAAGTGAGAAGAGTTAATTTTAGGGGTGGGGTTGCAAGGGGTACAGCAAAAAGGACCTGGGACAAGGTCATTAAGTGTGACCTCAGGGTTAAGGGACTGAACAGGGAGGCTGCCAGAGATTGAGCAGCATGGAGAGCCACCATTAGGTGGCCAAGGCTGACACATGCACGTTGGAGCCTTCAAAAACGAAACTAGTCACACCAGGTACTGACCAGAATTTTCAGCCATGTACCTGCACAAACAGTTTGGTTTCTAAGGGTGCTGTTTACCCCTCCATAAATATAAGTTTTTTGCTTTCGTTTTATAATCCTGACAGTCTGTTTATATGTGACAGTATGGTGCAGAGACCAAGGATGAGGTGGAGGGATGGAGTTGAGTGATATACAAGGGAGGGGGGAGTGAGTTGAGGGGAGGGCAGTAAAATGGTGGGTGACAGAGCAACTTGGAGGCGTTTTGTCTGTGGCCACCCTTTGCGGGATTAGGGCGTCGGGCTATAGATAGATAGACAGATGGTGCAGCACAGATGATTTGCCACACAGCACACCCAAGGCAATAACCCTACATGGAGTTTACTGATGACTGACACTGTGTAGGCAGAGCTGATGGAGAATATGAGATAGTAGAAGGTCAAAAGGAATAGGGAAGTGAGCTTAGAAAGACAAAGAGAGAGAGAAAAAGACAAGTAGATAGATAAACAGATAGAGATAGAGAGAAAGAGGGAGAAACTTTATTACAGTACAATGATCCCTACTCTATCATATGGAAGTGAAGCTTAGCCTTACCTTATGACACCCTATGGAGATCTCAGCCACTAAGCCTCAGTTACGCAGTGCCGTGGCATCAATATATTCTTGCAAATACCCTAGCCTGTCGCAGTATGCGGCAAGAGGTGGTGTGTCTCCCATCTTTCGCAGGAAGGCGTCTGATTTCGGCTTGAAGGCTTCTACGGTGCAGGTTAACACGTTTGTGAAATATCCTTTGACGTGGCAGGATCTTCCCCTCTTGCTATGGAACTTTTATTCAAGCTTGGGTAGTACCAGACTCCTCCACAGGGTTAACATGCTGGTCTCATCCCTGGTGAAAGGACACAGGTCAAGGGTGAGAGCAGTGGAAGAGTGGCAAAGAGTGAAAAAATGTTATCTGAGAGGAGCATGTGGAGTGGAAAAGAGGTATATGAGAGGTGCATGTGGAATTATATGGAAAAACAACGACAAATGATGAAGGTGACAAGCACTGTGACGTGGATGTTACGAGAAATACTCTGTGATGGTTCAGTCATGTGGAGAACAGAGAATGAGACTGACCAGGAGACTGTATGAGTGAGGTATTAGGGGAAACTAAGGCTAAGATGGTGGGATGGAGTGGTGAGAGATATCAGAGGAGTTGTGAATGGCAGAAGACAGAGTGACATGGAGGCGATTTGTCTGTGGCCACTCCTTGAAGGATTAACGTGTCTGGTAAGTTATACAGATAGATACAGGTAGATAAACAGACAAGGTCAAAGGGAATCTGCTGGTAATGCATGACTTCCTGTAAATGTCTGTTACTATGACCTCAATCTTGGCTATAAAAAAATAAATAAATAAATAAATCATGCCCTATGGGTCAGACACTTACATATTGAAACTTTATTCATTTATTTATAAGTGTACATTAGTGATTATTTAATGCATAGCTTCTTCCTTTCCTATAAAAATTCTAATGCTTGATCATTTTAAAAACAGTTCCCTACCTTTCTTCCTGCCTCCCTCCCTTCCTGGATGGTGTGGAGGGTGGGAGATAATCCTGTCTATTCTTTTCTCACATGTTTGTTAAATCTTTGTAGCCTCACATCCTCTCTTTTTTTCTCACCAGAATGAGAGACTGACAAGGAGAGTGTATGTGAGTGAAGTGGAGGGGGGGGGGGAAGAAGGAGAGGGAGGCCAAGGAGATGGGATGGAGTGGAGAGGTATATGACCGATATGTGGTGTCTGTGTGTTACCATGGCAACCTCCCACAACACCACAGTTACATAAATACACTTCCCCGCCAGCAAGTTCCATTAGAGAGTATTGTGTGTGTGTGTGTGTGTGTGTGTGTGTGTGTGTGAGATTTGGATATGTAGAGGAGTGGGTGTGTGTGTGCAGGGTTGGCGATTGTCCTTGGAAGCGAGACTGTGCAGAGCTGTGGCTGTGCGTCTGGAGGTGTGCTGGGATGCTGGTGTGGTACTGTGTTAGGTTGTCTTTGTATGTGTGTGTGTGTGTGTGTGTGTGTGTGTGTGTGTGTGTGTGTGTGTGTGTGTGTGTGTGTGTGTGTGTGTGTGTGTGTGTGTGTGTGTGTGTGTGTGTGTGTGTGTGTGTGTGTGTGTGTGTGTGTGTGTGTGTGTGTGTGTGTGTGTGTGTGTGTGTGTGTGTGTGTGTGTGTGTGTGTGTGTGTGTGTGTGTGTGTGTGTGTGTGTGTGTGTGTGTGTGTGTGTGTGTGTGTGTGTGTGTGTGTGTGTGTGTGTGTGTGTGTGTGTGTGTGTGTGTGTGTGTGTGTGTGTGTGTGTGTGTGTGTGTGTGTGTGTGTGTGTGTGTGTGTGTGTGTGTGTGTGTGTGTGTGTGTGTGTGTGTGTGTGTGTGTGTGTGTGTGTGTGTGTGTGTGTGTGTGTGTGTGTGTGTGCTGAGTTGTCTGTGTATACACAGGTCAGCCTGTGTTTGTGTCGGGGAAGGATACAGCGTGTGGAGGGATGGACAAGATCTCAACTGTGTGAATGGAGGCTTGGGTATGGATGTTAGTAAATGTGTGTGTGTGTGTGTGTGTGTGTGTGTGTGTGTGTGTGTGTGTGTGTGTGTGTGTGTGTGTGTGTGTGTGTGTGTGTGTGTGTGTGTGTGTGTGTGTGTGTGTGTGTGTGTGTGTGTGTGTGTGTGTGTGTGTGTGTGTGTGTGTGTGTGTGTGTGTGTGTGTGTGTGTGTGTGTGTGAACAAGATTCTATCTGCACGTGTATGGCAATGAATGCCAGTACACAATGCTAGAGCCTTCTTGATCATTCATAATGTCTATGTGCTGCGTGCATGTAAGGTTTTATGTATGTGTACATTTAACAATGCACTACATTACCAGTCAACTGATTTAGGTCATAACGTTATGAATTTTACCTTTAACCAGCACGTTACACATGTGCACTACTGTAAACGTACGCCACTATCAAGAATCGTTTTCGTTTTTAAAGGCTCCAACATGCTTGCATGTGTCGGCCTTGGTCACCTAATGGTGGCTCTCCACGCTGCATGATCCATTGCAGCCTCCCTGTTCAGTCCCTTAACCCTAAGGTCACACTTAATGACCTCGTCCCATGTCTTTCTCGGTCTACCCCTCATAACCCCACCCCCAATATTAACACTTCTCACCTTCTTCACCCAATTATCATCCCCCATCCTCTCCACATGTCCAAACCACCTCAATCTACCTCTCCTCATCACAACACCAATACACTCCAGTCCCATCCTACCTCTCAACTCTTCCATTGTAAACCCAGCCCCTCCAGGCCTTGGAAGCAGGGACGCACTGCACATCCACCTAATCACTGTCATTTCTGTACGTCTGAGCTGGCGAATATCTTCCTCCTTCACTGCCCAGGTCTCACTGCCATACAGCATTACACTCCTAACACATGCTGCATACAAAGACCCCTTAGCACGTAAGGAGAGCCCTCTCAATGTCAGGAGAGGCAAGAGCTCCCTGAACCTTCTTCCAACCACTTCTCACCCTAGCCACAGAGCTACCTCCACCCCCACCTCCAGCACACAACATGTCTCCCAAACAACAAAACTCTTCCACACACTCAAGAGATTCACCAGCAAGTTCAATCCTTTCACGTCTGACAATCTCCACCTGCTCACCCCGGCACGCCGTACACATAAAATCAGCATTATCTTGCAGTCTACCGCTGATACCACTACATCTCTTATGCACCCATTTATCACACACACCGCACAAGATGGAATTACTTCCCACGCCCTTGTGGCAAACTGCACATGGCCACTCTCCCTCGTCTTTGACAGTACCGCCACCAACCCTAGATATCATCACTTTTGTTTTATCTGCATTTACCCTTAAACCCTTTTGCCCCATACCATCTCTCCACTTCCTAAACCTTTCCTCCGCCTCCCTTTCATTCTCTGCAATCAACACCAAATCATCAGCATACAACAACTCCCATGGGAGTCCGTTTCTAAAGTCATGTGAAAGGGCTTCAAGTACCATGATAAACAACATGGGACTCAAGACTGACCCCTGATGCACGTGAGCACCCACATACAAGGCCATAACCACCCTAACCAGCCACTCCTCCAAGCCAAGATTTCTCATTGCTCACTTCACCACCTCTCTAGGGACTATGTCAAAGGCCTTTTCCAAATCAACAAAAACAAAATAAAGATCCCTTCTCCTACCAATATATTGGTTGCAACAATAAAGCAACCCTTATTCATGTAACTGCAGACCTATTTTATTGTGTGTGATAAAGCCTCAGAGCCAAATGATTACTCTGGCTTTGTTCACCAATGGCAGACCTTGAACTGATAAAACAGCACTGTCTTATTATAGTCACACAACCTGTCCATTATGTAAGGCTAAACATAAGATATTCTTCTTTATGATACCTTACTGATCGGATTATCACGGTTCCCCTAGGTTAAAAGGATGAAGCAGTACTCGTACAGTAAATGGAGCTGGTGGATATGCACGGAAATGGTAGGGAAGCTACCATCTTTATACAGAAAGATACATGAGTCTGTTTTCATGTATTTACATTAGTCTGGTGGGGATTGTTTAATTCCCCTAATGTCAAACAATATGATACAGTTAACAAAATCATATCTCAGTGACAGACACTGAGATTGCTAGAAATACTGATTGTTATTTTTTAGAATCATATTCCATTTACTTTGCTACCATACTGAATGTTATGCTGATGTCAGAGAGCTGGGACTTAATGTGGAAATGGTAGCATATCTGCATCGGTGAGCAGGTCACAACCGTATGCTGTGTACTACACCACGATTTGGTGGATGAGTTTGGGAGAGTGTGTAAGAAACAGAATCTAGAGGTGAATGTAGGGAAGAGTAAAGTGATGGTCTTTGAGAGAGATGAAGTCAGTGAATGTACAGCAAGGTTGGATGGTGATGAATTGGAAAATGTGAGTACGTTTAAGCACTTGGGTAGTGTGATGAGTAAGGATGAAGGTTTGGAGGGTGAAGTGCTTGAAAGGGTACAGCAGGGAAAAAAGGTTGCTGGCTCCTTGAAAGCAGTGATAAGAAGCAGGGAAGTGAGCATGGAAGTGAAAAAGTTACTACATGACAGTACTATGATACCAACTCTAACGTATTGAAGTGAAGCTTGGACGTTGCTGGAAGGACACAAGTCAAGAGTGAGAGCAGTGGAAATGAGTTATTTAAGAGGAGCCTGTGGAGTCACATGGAGAGACAGGCTGACAAATGAGAACATAAAGGAGCGTTGTGGTGTGGATGTGGATGTGATAGGAAGCGTTAGGAGGAATACACTGAGGTGATTTGGCCAAGTGGAGAGGATGGAGGGTAAAAGACTGACGAAGAGATTGTATTTGAGTGAGGTGGAAAGGGGAAGAGGGAGGGGGAGGCCGAGGATGAGATGGAGGGATGGGTTGAAGAGAGGGGTGTGAGCTGGGAGCGGGGCACTGAAATGGCGAGGGACACGGCAAGGAGGCAATTTGTTTGTGGCCACCCTGAACGGGAGTGAGGCATCTGGCAATAAGTAGATAGTTTTTAAATGGCCATGTAATAAGTGTATTACAATAATAATTAAACTGTTCAAGAACTCAATGTTTCATGTATTATACACCACAGTAAACATTATGTACAGTATTATCATCATTCGACCATAACTATGGACAGCACATGGGTATAACAAGTGGAAGGGGGAGGGGGACGGGGTGAGGGACGAGGCACCAGTGTTCGGATTGGTACTAAGTATCCATAGGCTTGGCCTAGTATGGCACTTACTGTTTTCAGTTCATGTCCTGCATCTCATCAATAGCTCATTTTCTCTTTCCCCCCCCCCCCTATAGTCCTGTATCTGACTATGGTTCTGTAGGAAAGTTTGAGTAGTGAGAATTTTTGTTCATTAATGTTTAGTATGTGTCTTAGTAAGGATTTGTGACTTGGGTGGACATCCGTTATCAAGTAGGTTTACCGGCTATGACGTCATCAGTAATGGCGGCTGCTCGATCATGAAACCTGTCTTATCTCTGTTAATATTTTTACTATTTGCTTCAATTTTTTTTTATTTCCACAAAGTTAACCTTTGGGAAGTTAAGAGGTGATGTATAAGTGATGACCTTTACAAATACATCTTAAATAAATTTATTTAAGCGTATTAATTCTAATATTTTCATATTAGAGTTTAGAGATGAAAGTCAACACAATGTTCAGATATGTCTTGCAAAAAGGTAACCCATTTGTTATGATTCCTAATCCACTGCACAATCTTATCACAAAAGAACTGGTTTCACAAGAGACTAAGAAACAGATTTTGAATGCTTTTCACACTGGAGGTGATTTGTATTCTACATAGCGCAAAGCAAGGTATGAAGATAAAACAACAAGGATCTCAAGTACAATCCACAAAGTCATGCTACCAGCATTTGATAGCAACAAAACACGAAGTACAGGTCTCAAACAGACATCTGTGAAAAAGAAGTCAACAACATCAGCTCACCGTATGATACAAAGAGCTCAAGCTCGTGGATATGACATGCAGGAGCTGTTCCGATTAAATTTTGATCTATCTGATAGCTGCTCACTATCTGATGAACATGGGCTACTTAAAAAAACACAAAAAAGTGCATTGTTAAAAGAGCTGGAAACCTCTTATTGCAGCACCAACAGTGATCAATTGTTCCAGTCTGATGAGGAGACTTGCTACGTTGTGGATGTCATGAATTCCTTACGAAAAGTTATGACAAGTGAAAAGAAAACCTTTGGTGAAGCAGTTTCTGCTTTCTCTTCATATGTTCAAGGTATCACAAAGGACTGTGGCAGAGTCGATTATGTTTTTGACAGTTATCACAAGCTGTCACCAAAACAACCTGAGAGAGTACAGAGGCAGTGTACAGGAATTATTATTGATATCAGTCACATTTCTGAAGAGGTGCCATTGCCTATCCAACTTAACAGTTTTGGGGGATCGAGAAACAAGCGGATGCTACAAGAGTTCACTGTCAATACACTAATATCTTCTTTGACTCAGACACCATGTGCTACTACACATTTAGTGCTTTTTCCAATAATGAAGAAGAGGAAATAACATTTAACTGTATATCAGTTCAAAATGGTAGGCAAGTAAAGCATCCAGAGATAAACTGTTTGTCAGTTGAGGAAGTTGACTTTAGAATGATGATTCATATAAAACATGCATCCCAACATGGCTTTACAAAAATTGTTCTTGTTAGTGCTGATACTGATGTAATGGTATTAGCTTTGTTTCACTGGCCTTCTCTTCATCAACTTGGTGTACGAGAAATGTGGGTGCGTACTGGAGTTGGCAATTCCACAAGGCTTTTGCCTGTTCATGTTATTCATAAAAACGTGGGTCGAGACTTATGCTCTCTGCTTCCCGCCATCCATGCATTATCTGGATCAGATTACACAAGTAAGGTTGGGACCAAGAAAGCAGCTCTTAATATTGCAACAAGAACATATTTAGAAAATTTTGGAGTGTCTCATGATCCAGAAGATGTAGCCAAAAGCCTCCAGTCTGCAGAAGAATACTTAGTACAGTTATTACGAAAAGGATCACCTTGCAAATCTTTGGATAAACTCAGATTGTGGCTGTACCATCATGGAAAAGACACAGGCATTGAAGACTTGCCACCCACAAGCAGAAGTGCCAAGGGACACTTGTTGAGGTCATACTTTTATACATATCTTCAACATCACTGCATTGGAAACATGTTTGCTCACTTAGATCCTTGTGAATTCGGTTTTGAAGTAGAAGAAAATGGCTTGGTACCACAAACCAGTTTACAGAAATATCCCAGTGACTTTATTGGGGCATGTAGCTGTGTAAAATGTGCCAAATGCTCATGTATTTGCAGGGAAAATGAAGTTACCTGTTGCTCCTTTTGCAAGTGTAGGAGTGTAAAAGGGTCTGAGACCACTTGTAAAAACCTTTTTTGATAACATATACACATGTCTGTAAAACAATCGCTATTTGTAATATTATTTTTTGTATAATTAAAAAGAGGTCTGATACAACTTGGAAAACCCTTTTTGATAACATATATGCACATGTCTGTAAAACAATCACTATTTGTAGATATTTTTTTTGTATAATCATATGATATCACTTTATGTACAATATTGAGAAGAACTGATGCATTACATATATATAAAAGTAAAAAAAAATGTTCAAGACAGAAAGAGTTATAAATGCATTCTTATTTACCTTCTACATACTAATAACAACACACTGACCCAATTTCCAAGCAAATAGTAAAAATATTAATAGAGATAAGACAGGTTTCGTGATCGAGCAGCCGCCATTATTGATGACGTCATAGCCGGTAAACCTACTTGATGACGGATGTCCACCCAAGTCACAAATCCTTACTAAGATACATACTAAACATTTATGAACAAAAATTCTCACTACTCAAACTTTCCTACAGAACCATAGTCAGATCCTGGATTACTATCATTGTAGAATAATGTGATTTTGTTTTTCAATAAGGGATTTATTCCCAAAGTTTGCCAGTGCCATTCAGTAATACCCTGTATATAACAGCAGAAGGCACAATACTCTGTTCTACTTTACTCACACCAGCTGATTATGACCTCTGTTTATTAGTAAATCATTAATTTTCAGTACCTTTGTTTCCACTCCATCCTCTCACCTCTCGAATTTCTCTCTAGCCCTTTGAATACTCTCGGCATTCAAAGATAATTCATCAGTACATAAAAGCTCCCAAGGTAGTAACTAATGGACAATGACATTAAGTGCCAGGATAACAGCATAGGATTCAACACAGAACTCTGATGCACCCCACTCACAGAATTTCTTGCTTCACCCTCCATCCTCTTTCACACACAGTGGCCTCTTCATACAGCAGCTGCATCAATAACCTGTCTTTCCACAGCCCATTTTTACTGTCAACCATGACACTGTACTAAATGCCTTCCCCAAATCCACAAAGACAGCAGTACAGTATGTCCCCCCCCCCCCTGGCACCTGCCTTGTTCGTTAGTTCCTTCAGGGGGTGGGGGGTGAGGGGAATGTAGCAGCCGTGGCTCAGTGGGTTAAGAGTGTTCAGGTCTGATTGAAGGGTCAGAGGTTCGCATCCACCCAAGTCACTGGTAGACATCAGGAAGGGGATGTGGTCATAAAAAGCTATATGCTCCAAAACAAGGTCCCCTACCCAGGGGCAATGCCTTAGCCCTTATCGAAAAAAGGGGACATGGAGTCTATCTATCTATCTATCTATAGCCCGACGCCCTAATCCCGCAAAGGGTGGCCGCAGACAAAACGCCTCCAAGTCACTCTCTCACCCACCATTTGACTACCCTCCCCCCAACTCACCCCCCCCTCCCTCATATACCTCTCAACTCCATCCCTCCACTTCATCCTCGGTCTACCCCTCCCTCTCCCTCCGTCCACCTCACCTACATACACCTTCTTAGTCAGTCTTTCATTCTCCATTCTCTCCACATTTCCAAACCACCTCAGTGTATTTCTCCTAATCTTCTCAACCACATCCACATCTACCCCACAACGTTCCTTCACTTCTTCATTCGTCAACCTGTCCCTCCACGTCACTCCACATCCTCCTCTCAAGTAACTCATTTCCACTGCTCTCACTCAAAAAAAGGGTAAACTCCCTGACTCCACCTTTCTTCTCCCTAACTCTTACCTTCCTTCTCCCTCACTCTACCTTTCTGCTATGTATCAAGCACTACATTCTGTCCTGTTTTCACTTCATACTTCCATCACAAAGTCACCTTATCCCTAGGGGTTCCCTTGTCCAGCCAGACTACATCTCTGGCTTCTACTCTACTCCATACTGTACTCACTGCCATCTTCAGTAACTCACCCTAAGTTTATTTTGTCTACTTGTCTACCTCCCATGTTCGTATTTTTAGTTACAGGAGCTGATTTCCGGGGAGGGGCACTAACCCTTTGCCAACCCACTTGTCGCCACGTACGGAACACGTATTGGTTGGTTATACAGTTACCACCCAGTGTTGTAAATGCTTTCCAGGTTTAGAGGAAACCAAGAGTGAGAGCAGTGGAAATGAGTTACTTAAGAGGAGCATGAGGAGTCTTGTGGAGAAACAAACAAATGAGGAAGTGAAGGAGTGTTGTGATGTGGATGTGAAAGGAAGCGTTGAGGAGAAACACACTGAGGTGGTTTGGCTACGTGGAAAGGATGGAGTGAGAGACTAACAAGGAGAGTATGTGAGTCAGGTGGAGGCCAAGGATGAGATGGAGGGATGGAGTGGAGAGGCATATGAGAGAGAGGGGTGTGAGCTGGGAGCAAGGCAGTGAAATAGTGGGGGACAGGGCGATATGGAGATGCTTTGTTTGTGGCCACCCCTTGTGGGATTAAGACGTCTGGCAATAGACAGATAGATAGATAGTCTACCCCCTCCTACTCTTTAAATTTCCACACCTCCCTCCACTACACAAAGCTTCTTGACTTCATGGCTTCTTTACTTCCTAAATTGGTTCCTAAGCTTGAGGTGTGAGTCTGGTAGTTAATCCTATGACACAAACTGCTCACCAAATGTATCCTTCCCATCCCTGACCAACTTGCTGTTCCTTCTGAGACAAAAAAAATCATCTGACTTCAAGTTCCTATCTACTCTTAAGTTATCTACCAATTTTCTTCCTAAACACAGCACTACAGGACACACTATCAAGGCTGGGGCTTACAAATTCTTGTAAGAGTAATGAAATGTCAGTTTTATAAAAGACATGGAGCTGAGACACTTCTTGGAGCGGCCAATAACTGAGGTAAAAAGTATATACGAAGTGAGGAAACTTGGTGATGTAAGTGTTAATGAGTGTGTCTATCTATTGCCAGACATCTTAATACCATAAGGGGTGCCCACAAACAAATTGCCTCCATGTCGCCCTGTCCCCAACCATTTCACTGGCCTGCTCCCAGCCCACACACCCACCTCTCTCACATACCTCTCCACTCCATCCCATCTTTTCATTTTTAGCCTCCCCCTCGCTCTCCACCTCACTCACATACACTCTTCTTGTCAGTCTCTCACTCTCCACCCTCTCCACATGGCCAAACCACCTCAATGTGTTTCTCCTAACGAGTGTGACATTCAATCAATCAATCAATCATTTCCTGTGACACCCCACGGGATGCATAGGGCTTCGATGAACTCTCTCCACCAATATTTGTCTCTTGCCATCTCCTTCAGGTCCCACCAACACTCCTCTCCTGCTTCCTTTTTCATTGTCCTCAACCAGGTTTCCCTCGGCCTACCTCTACCTCTTCTTCCTCTAGCAGTCCACTCTGGCACATCCTGTATTAAACTACCTTCTTTTCTGTATACGTGCCCCAGCCACTTCCAACAAGACAGTCTCACATATTCATAAACTGGTTCCACTCTCGTAATATCCCTTACTCTTGCATTTGTAACTCTGTCTTGCCACTTTACCCCAAGAATCCTTCTCAGTATTTTATTCTCAAATCCTAACACTTTCTGATCTGTTGCAATTGTACTATACCATGACTCAGGTCCGTAAATTAAAATTGGTCTAACCATGGACTTGTAAATTTTCACTTTAGTACGTACCGAAAGCATATTATTATTCCAAACAGATTTCAACATTCCAACAGCTCACCAAGCCTGTCTAATCCTCTCCTCAATTTCATTGTTTAATGATCCATTAGATGATACAATCGTTCCCAGATATTTAAAGTTTTTTACATTCTTCACCACATTATTCCCAATTACACAATCAATTTGGTTCTCCACATTCATATTAATAATTTCAGTCTTTCCACAGTTTATTACCAATCCCACTTTTTCTCCTTCCTCCACCAGACAATCAAGCACTCTCTGCATCTCGTAAATACTTCTGCAAATCAGTACAATATCATCAGCATAGTCCAAATCCATCAGCTTCTTATTTTCTTTCCAGTTAATTCCTGCACCTGTTCTCCTTACAACTTGTTTCATAACATAATCCATACACCAAAACAAACAACAATGGTGAAAGAACTCCTCCTTGAATCACTCCTGACCTAACTTGAAATGGATCACTCAAAGAGCCACCCACCATAACCTTACAAAAAGTACCTTCATGCAGGCTTCTAATAATATTTACAAACTTTTCTGGTATACCACAGAATCTCATAATTTTCAACACAGCTCCACGTGAAACACTATCAAACGCCTTTTCAAAATCCACAAAACACATGCTAAGTGGCATTTTCATCTCATTAGCTTGTTGCATTAGATGCCTTACAATAAATATCTGATCATTACAACCTCAACCCTTTCTAAATCCCGCTTGTTCTTCTCTTAAAATTTTATCAAACTGGCTCTATTCTGTTCAACAAGATTTGGGAAAAGACTTTTGCAATGGATCGTGCAGCGTGGAGAGCCGCCATTAGGTGACCAAGGCCAACACATGCAAGCATGTTGGAGCCTTTAAAAACGAAAACGAAAACGAGGTGTCAAAGTTATCCCCCTCCAATTGACACACACACTTAAATCTCCCTTTTTTGGTATTTTTATAATCACTCCATTTCTCCACTCTTCTGGAATTCCATCATTATCCCAAGCCACATTAAAAAGTTTCAAAAGCGCATTCATCAACTCGTCATTTTCCACCTTAAGCATTTCAGGGAATATTCCATCCTCACCTGGGGCCTTAAAATTCTTTAACTCCTTTATAGATTTTGCTACCTCTTCCAAAGTTATATCCCCTGTTTCTATCTGCAAATCTTTCTCGGCTGGCAAAATGTCCTCTTCAGCTGGGATTGGTCTATTTAGAACAGATTCAAAGTGCTCTTTCCACCTTCCTTTTATATCCAAATCTTTAGTGTGACATTAGACAGAAATAATTATATGGAGAGAATGGATGCAGATATGGTGGTGAAAAGAGTTTAGAGGTGAAAGGAGGCATGGTAGGACAAGACCCTATCATAATTATCTATCTACAGCCAGACACCATAATCGTGTAAAGGGTGGCCACAGACAAATCGCCTCCATGTCACCCTGTCCCTTGCTATTTTGCTGCCTTTCCCCCAACTTACACCCCTCTCTCTCACAGAGCAAGAGGATGGATGGATATAGTAAATGATCATATATGAAGGCAAGGTACGGAAGCTGGTAAGGCTAGGAAACTGAAGCAAATATGGTGACTTATATTACACAGGGGAAAATACATGATAAACAATTGGAAAGTAATATTACGTGCAAGAAAACCATCATCCCTCCCTCTTTTCCCATCCAAAGACAGGGTAAGGTAGGGTTTAGAATGCAGGAGAATAGAAAAATATGATAAAGTGAATAATGAGCACCTTAGTCAATAATATGGAGTATAAAACCACTCTGGTACTGCAAAGGAAAGTCTTCATGCAGTGGTGCCAATAGACAAACATTCCTAACTTCCTAAACCCCAAGAGGAGCCTGGTGAACTGCAGGAGAAAGGCAACATCAGCCTGCAAACCCCCAGATTTAGTCTTGAACAAAATGCAACCACATTCAGGTACTTACTAGACAGTGGAGATAATTGTCAAGGTGACTGCCAGAGATCGGACAGCGTGTAGAGCCGCCATTAGGTGACCAAGGCTGACGCAGGCAAGCATGTTGGAGCCGTTATGTACGATATGATACGATGACATGGCAGTTTCCACGGCTGAGTCAACTCTAACCTGAAAGTGAAAATTATATATTAACCTTTTCAGTCTCTGGTTAAGTTCATAACATTCTCTGAAGACAGCAAGATTTTGCATGGTTCTATCTATCCATCTATTGCCAGATGCCCTAATCCCATAAGGGGTGGCCACAAACAAATACAAGCATTTTCCTGAATATTTCCAAGAAAATTGACAGCATGAACTGGGAGGTTTGGGGTGAGTTGGCCTGGAATAACCCTGCAGCCTTCATGGGGTGGCACTGATGTAATGGTGGACTGCAGAAGAGGAACTTCCACCTGCAGCCCACTCGGTTCATGTTGCTCAATGAACCGGGGGCTGCAACTACTATTACTTATACTACAAATTTGGCATAAAATTGAAAAATCACCTTGAAACTGAGCTGAAATAATACGGTACAATGCCAGTCACAAAGAAGTGCCATGGAAAGGATTTTGAGTCACAACACTTTTTACTGTCAGAGCTGAATGAAATAAAGCTACAAGAGGCTGAAATCTAGGCCAGGTCAAGGTGAAAGAACTATCATAATTAAAACACGATGCATGTCAGTGCCTTACTTAAAGTCTGTGACCCCGATTCATGGTTTCTGTCTGTTAAATACACCTGGGGACTACAAACTGATGGCTGTGATTAGTGGCACTCACATAATTAGCTGGCTACACTCCCTGATTGTACAAACATCCCTCAATTCCCTCCTTATCCCGTAAAAGGAAGCTGTAGTGGATCCAGTCCCTGGCTATACAAACATCCCCCAACTCCCTATCCCCTGAAAGAAGGATGGTGTACTGTGAGAAGAGCAATTTTGGTGTGAGCCACTGTCTTTACATCTGCTGAAGTACAATAACCACACACACACACACATTTTAAATAACATGCATATAATGCAGAATGATAACTAAACTCTTGCTCTCCCCACACTGCTCAATATCCAGCAGTCTCCCTAATCAGTCTCTCACTTGTGAGGTCACCCTCTATGACCTTGTCCCAAGTCTTCCTCAGTCTGCCTCTCGCAACAGTACCAAAAATATTCACCTCAGCACACTGCATACACATGATTACAAATAAAATGCTTAGCCAACAAGGGTAATGCAAAGAGAAAGCTACACAGTACATGGTATCTATGCTATGTCTTCACCTGGATTGGGCATTATAATAAAGTAAGCTGGTTAGTACACACCCACTACCAACCTACCTTTCAGACTCCTGGTCATCCTCCTCTTGGGACTTTGGTGAAAGTTTTGCCATTGCAGTTGACATCTCAAAGGCTTTCAATCGAGTCTGGCATAAATCTTTAATTTCCAAACTGCCCTCTTACAGTTTCTATCCTTCTATCTGTGCCTTCATCTCTAGCTTCCTTTCTGGTCGTTCTATAGCCGCTGTTGTAGAAGGCCATCGTTCTCCTCCTAGATCTATCAACAGTGGTGTTCCTCAGGGCTCTGTCCTATTACCAACTCTCTTCCTTTTATTCATCAATGACTTTCTAAGCTGTACATCTAACCCTATCCACTCGTACGCTGATGACTCCACCCTTCACCTTTCTATATGGTTCCCTCAACTTCCATCTCAGCAGTTACTTTGACAAACAAGGGATGAGGCTATGGCACACCTAATGTCTGACTTGGCTCATATCGCTGACTGGAGTAAAAACAATCTGGTTGTTTTTAATGCATCAATGACTCAATTTTTACACTTATCAACCCGACAAAATCTTACACAGGTATACACACTAATGTTTAATAATATTCAGCTTAATCCTGCATCATCCTTGAACATGTTTGGGGTTTCACTTACTTGGGATGTATCTTGGAAAGATCATATTACATCTCTTGTAAAATCTGCTTCGAAGAGATTGGGTGTGCTAAGCAGACTCTGTTCCTTCTTTACACCTGCACAACTGTTGACTCTATACAGGAGTTTTATCCGTCCCTGTGTGGAGTACAACTCTCATGTGTGGGAAGGCTCCCCACATACAGCTCTTCTCAACAGGGTGTAGTCAAAGGCTTTTCGTCTCATTAACTCTCCTCCTCTTACTGACTCCCTTCAACCTCTGTCTCCTCATCGCACTGTTGCATCTTTATCTCTTTTCTATCGCTTCTTCAATGGTCTCTGCTCCTCTGAACTGTCTGCATGCATTCCTCCACCTTTACGACAGGCACGTAGCACCTGTCTTGCAGCAAACTCTCATCCCTTTTCTGTCCAACTCTGTAATGCAAGAATTAACCGTTACTCCCAGCCTTTCATTTATGCAACAGGTCAACTCTGGAACTGTCTCCCTCTGTTTGTATTTCCTGCTTCCTATGATCTCCAGTCTTTCAAACACAGTGTGTCCAGGCATCTCAAAATGATCAGATCTTGAATTTGGCTCTCTCTTGTATTTTGATTTGCTCTTCTTTCCTTTACAGGTGGCTTTACATTGAGTGACAAGCCAAATGGTTTTCTGTAAGCCAAGAAACCATTTACAACACTGGGTGGCAACCATATAACCAACCCATACGTTCTCCCTACCTGTCAACAAGTGGGTTGGTGGAGGGTTAGTGCCCCTCCCCGTAAAACCAATAACTCAAAGTCAAATGGCCACCCCTTACAGGATTATGGTGTCTGGCAATAGATAGATAGATAGATAGATCATCATCATCATCACTTGGACCTCCTTTCCCACCTTACGGCAGGGTGAGGAGTAGCAACGTCCTGACAGCCCAAATTTGCCCAATCCAATGGGCCACGCTTCCATTCACTCATTATTCAAGCTCCTGGAATCTTGGCTCTATTGGATATGCCAAAAACATTAACCACGCTCTGTAGCTTCACATAAATGTATCCAACAGAGTCAATCTGGACATTATTGATGTTTTTATATACCTCTTGGTTGCTGTAGATCAACCCCAGTCTGTCTGGCCAAAGACCCATCAACCACAGGCACGCAATTATTTCCGAAGGGCTGTCCTGTGCAGTTATGGTGTCTATACACATCAATCCACTCCCTTCAAAGGCACTGCACACACACCTCCATCATGGCACAATCTGAAATGAATAACTACGGCAGAAACACACAGAAACAGTACCAGTACATCATAAAACATATTATCGTATGGGCCTGGCAATTCCAACTACTGTATATTATAAAAACTCTCAATTTTGGTACATATGCAACACAGATAGTTAAATGTTGAATGCTGACTGCAAGAAGTGATTTGAAGTAAGGAAAAGCAAAAGAATTAGCAGCAACTCATAATATGGCATTGTAGGAGTAGAGGGAAAATAAAGGCCAGAAGAAACAAAGAAATATCAAGAAGAGAGGTAGGACAGAAGAGCAGAAGAGGACAATAAGGAGAGAAAGACTGGAGATAAAAAGGCCCCTTTTAGTCGCCTCTTACGACAAGCAGGGATACTGGGGAAGTATTCTTTCCCCCCTCCCCAGGGGATGTGGGGGAGAAAAAAATAACTTTCTGGGCATTTAAGGAAGAGGGCACGTTGCCTGTGGCAAATTTATGAAGCAGGACATGCAACTGCCAAATTCTGTGATGGTGTGGAGATTTCAAGATCAAGTGTTTCATCGATAACAAGAGTTTGGTGGACGTCCTTTACTCCTGCAGGAACGTTGAAGACAGGAGATTGTGCAATGATATTGCTGCATTACAAGACATGTTGGAGTGAGGGGGGATTGATGAAGTGTCTTGGATGGACACATCACAACAACTGGCTGACTGTCTCACCAAGAAAGGTGCCTTGAACGAGCAGCTATGTGCAGCAGTCAGCTGGGACTAGAAGGATTATAGTACTTCAAGGGACACCAAATATTTGTATGTGGCTACAGACTGGGTCTTAATGGCACTTAAACAAAAGTCTATGTATTGGATACATAGTGTGTATTGGACGCCAATAATCCAATCAGCTTCGTCCTTGGAATCGTTCGTCAAATTAAGAAGAGAGAAAGAGAGTGTTAGTGCACATTGCTGTTAGAGTGTGTGTGCGCATACACACTTGTTACACTGCAAGTGGTGACGTCGTCAGAAAAGTCTTGCAGTATGCAGGAGGAGCCTGCTCAGTAGGAAGTGTGAGGCCGGTGAAAGCGGCTGTTTCACATGCCAACGCCTGGTATTGCGAATTTCAGATATAACGAACAGACAAATCGTGACCGAGCTTTCCCTGGATTTTGTGAACAAAGGTCGCTAAATGAGGGGGAAGTTCGCAAATCAGCCCACAGTGACAACAGCATCCCTTCCTGGGACAGTAAGTGTACTGCAACAGTACTACATTATACCGTATTCTTATTATAGATATTGTATTTATATGTACAACTTCATACAGTATTGTATTTACATGTACAACTTCGTAAACCATTGAATTCTCCATGTAAAACTTCACTGAATTACTTTAGGTAGCATGTTGGACAGAACGACTCCACTTACATAGGGAACTGGTTTGGTAATCCCTTGGAAATACTGAACCTCGTATGTAGCGAACTTTCAGATATAGCGACCCACCCCTCCCCCAATTAATTTGTTACATCAAGGGTTTACTCTAATGAAAAATGACAGTAATACCCACCTTGATTCCTCAACGACTTAAGGTAAATTACTACCCTTTATGGCAGTCCAGTCATGGATGGTGGCTCACTTGGTGAACAGATGGACAAACCCAGAGTTGAGAGTCATCAGCAGTTGCAACCCTTCACACCTGAAAATCATCCACACCACATTACTCACTAACTCAAGGATGCTGTACTAGTCTATCAACTATCTATTGCCAGACACCATAATCCAGTAACAGGTGGCCATTTGACTTTGGGTTAGTTATTTTACACAGAGGGACACTAACCCTCCACCAACCCACTTGATGGCACATAGAGAACATGTGTTGGTTGGTTATAGTACAGTATATATAGTTACCACCCAATGTGTGAAAAGGGAATAGCAAGAGACCATGTACTTTGCAGATCAAATGTAACAGAAACTAAATGTGACAGAAACTATAGCTTAGATATGGAAGCATGGTTAATATTGTACACTTAATTTTTATTATAACTCTGACAGCAAGGAGTTGGGGTCAGAGTCAGTAAAATTCCCACAATTCCGACTCTGAGCTTTTTGGTTCTGAAATGGTATCAATCATATCTTTTCAATACTTCCTCTAAAATGAACAACTTGCAAGAGAATATAAGGTCATTTGTATATGGTGTAATGCCTTTTAAATGGAGCTGAGAATTTTTAAAAGATTGACAGTAGAATAAATGGATGTAAAGCCCATTTTACTCGTTACTCTTCTGATAAACCTTCCCATTTACCTGCCTCCTTTTATAGTTCTGGATATTTTACATCCTGTGCCAAAGAAAACTATATTTATCTAAGCAGATGCCTTAATCCTGTAAGGGGTGGGCACTGACAAATCACCTACATGTCGCCCTGCCCCTGCCATTTCACTGCCCTCTGCCCCAAAGAAAACTACACATGGATAATGATACCAATGACTGATAATTGCTACAGAACTGCAAAGCAAAACTAACCTTCATTCCACTGTGGCTTAACTTGATGTGTAGTACCAACTGCAGATATGTGGTTTAGTCCAGTCATGGATGGCAGCTAACTTGGTGAAGAGGTAGAAATGGCCAGAGTTGAGTCACCAGCAATGGCAATCCTTCCACTCCTGAAAATCAACCACACCACATTACTCACTAACTCAAGGATACTGTACTTGTCTATCTACCTATATATCTATTGCCAGACACCATAATCCCATAATAGGTGGTCGTTTGACTGCAAGTTAGTTATTTTATATGGAGGGAAACTAACCCACCACCAACCCACTTGCTGACACATAGGGAACATGTATGGGTTGGTTATATAGTTACCACCCAATGTTGTAAATGGTTTCCTGGGATCTAGGAAACTTTTTGGCTTGTCAATCAATGTAAAGCCACCCGAAAAAGAAAACAAGATTAACAAAAAGTGACAGAAAAGATGGCAGAAATAGGAAGAGATGAGGACAGACACAGAAAAATGAGAGAAAATGTTGTAGTCAAGCTCACCTGGCAACACACGTTTATATACGGTACTGTGATCCCTTGGTTATCAAGCATAACTGGTACAAGGCTTGGTGTGTGATAAAGAACTTGCACAATAACAAAAGCACACTACCTATGGGATTTACCCTACAGTACCGGGCATCCCAAGTGCAATCCCAAATTTTCCCTTTGACAATAACACAGACCAGCTAAATACATACATTATGATATGCTGTGTATCAGAAACACACACAGGCATGGTTAGATTAATAGAAAGTGAAGACACAATAAGGAACACAAACCATAGAAAGACATGAGATGGGCTTGAGATAAGGGGTTTTCATACTAAGGGGTGGAGTATTTTCATTACTGGCAGTAGAATGGATTTGGAAGATGTGCAGACTGGCCTGGGAGGAAGGCAGAGTCCCGGAGGATTGGAAGTCAGGTATAATCATTCCCCTGTACAAAGGAAAAGGGGAAAAGTGTATGGTAGGAGACCTACTGACAGAGTTAGGGAAATAACAGAAGAATTAGTTGAAAAACAGGGAGGTTTTAGGAAGGGATGAGGTTGTGCAGATCAGATATTCATTCTTAGGTCTTTAGTGGAGAAGTTTGAAGAGAACAGACAGAAGTTGTATGTGGCTTCACGGATTTGGAGAAAGCATGTGACAGGGTGGATAGACAAGGAATGTGGAAAGTATTAGGAATACATGGAGTAAATGGGAAGTTGTTGAAAGCCATGAAGATTATGTATAAGGGTGCTAAGGCTGCAGTGTTTGTGGATAGGGAACTGAGTGAATTGTTCTCTTTGAAGGTTGGATTGAAACAGGGACGTGTCATGTCTCCATGGTTGTTCAATCTTTATATGGATGGGGTTATAAAAGAGATACAAGGTAGGACAGCAGATGTTGGAGCAGCGCTAATGACAGAGGGCAGTGTGTGGAAACTTCCTGTACCGTTGTTTGCAGGTGATATTGTGTTGTTAAGTGAAGATGAAGGGGAGTTGCAAGGCTAGTTGGATGAGTTTAGGGGAGCGTGTAAGAAATGGAATCTAAAGGTGAATGTAGGGAAGAGTAAAGTTATGGTCTTTGAGAGAAGTGAAGTCAGTGAATACAGAGTGAGACTGGATGAGGAGGAAATGGAAAATGTGCGAGCGTTTAAGTACCTGGATAGTGTGATGAGTAAAGATGGAAGGTTGGAGGGTGAAGTGCTTGAAAGGGTACAACATGGAAGAAAGGGTGCAGGTTCTTTGAGGGCAGTGATAAGAAACAGGGAAGTGGGCATGGAGGTGAAAAAGTTACTGCATGACAGTACTGTGATAACAACTTTAACGCATAGAAGTGAAGCTTGAACCTTGTTGGAAGGACACAAGTCAAGAGAAAGGGCAAAAAACACAATAATTGTGTTATGATTTTATGGAACTTTATAATTAACATCTGTACCTATGGCAAACTCTGAATATCATTTAAATTCCTGTTTGTCAAAAAAAAAAAATAAATAAATAAATAAAAAAATAACAATAATAATCACAATAATATTTTCAGTATTAAATATTAAATTTTTAGCTTATTTACAGTTTCCAAGCATTTTCAGTGTTAGATAATGAAACTTCATTGACAGGTCAACTTGGGAAATATCAAGAAACAGGACCTCCTTTCCCACCCCAGGGCAGAGTGAGGAGTAGCAACGTCCAGACAGCCCAAATTTGCCCAATCCAATGGATTATACTTCCATACGTTCATCATTCAAGCCCCCAGAATCCTGGCTCTATCGGATACGCTAAAAACATTCACCATGTTCTGTAGCTTCACACAAACGTATCCAATAGAGTCAATCCAGACGATACCACGCTAAAATGGGTTCCCAATCCCTGATCATGCACTTCTCCTCACAACATTCATTAAGCCAGCTCAATCTCTTGTCAGTACTCACAGACTTCCAAACCTCTTCCTCACACACTCATCCACCATATCTCTCCACCTTCTCCTTGGCCTACCTCACCTCCTCCCTCCTTCAAATTCACTCAGCTATACCTTTTTCACCACTCTGTTGTTATCCATTCTCTCCACTCAGTACACTCTCTTCAATTCTGGTGTCCACCGACTTCCTCACTCCACATCTTTCACGAGTCACATTATTTCGTATCCTATCCACCTTCGGTGCTCCACATACATTTCTCAGCAGTCTCATCTTAGTTGCTCTCACTCTTGACTTTTCATTATCATGCCACACTGCAGTCTCATGTTAAAATTGGCACTAACACTCCTTCATGTAAGCCTCATGCAGCTGCAACTCTCAAGCCTCTGTTTCTTATCAAGGCCTTCACTGCACCAGCTACTTTTCCTTGTGTCACTCTACTTTCAACTTCTTTTGCACATTTCCCTCTCTTTTCTATCACTGTACCCAAGTAACTGAACTCTTTCACCAATTCCAGTCTCTCTCGATTCACCGCAACATCGCACTGGGAGTAACCTTCTCTCTCAATAACCATCACTAATCACCTAAAGTCACAATATGTCATTTTACTAGTAGCACACACTTTATGAATCTGTCACCCATTCTGACAAGCTGCATCAATTCCAAATGCAAATAGAGGATACCATCATTTCTTTCCTCTAAATGCCACCCTTTGTGAGTCTACATTTTGGTCAAATCGATCCACTCCTCCCATATGCTTATTGTACATGGTCACTACATGTGGGCAGTCAACTTTGATTTTCTGTCTCTTGTTATTCACAGTTGCTATTCTGTCTGCTTTTGTAACAGGCCGACATCCATGACAGTTAGATGCCAAAGTCACAATATTATTATCATTCCACCTGACAACACTTATATTTTTTGTTGTTCTCATGGTCATTGATCCTCTTGCCTTTTTCTTCATCACTTGTGGACTTTCCAAAGGACACTTCTCAGTTCTGTTCTCTCGGCTTGTTCCTGTTCCTTTGTGTCCCAGTTCAGTTAGTTCATCCAGAAGTGGCAGACTAGTGAAAAAGTTGTCAAAATAAAGACTGTATGACTTGATTGTCTTAGGTAAGTGAGATGTGAGAGACAAAACAACAGAAGCACCAAGTCCTAGCCTCAGTTGATCTGGCAGTGGGGCTGTTTTTGATCCCTGGTATGGTATGAAGTATACCAGATATCCTCCTGGAGTTGCAGCTGACCATAATTTATATCCAAATCTAATTGGTTTTGCATGTATATGCTGTTTACTGCCATGATGCCCATAATATGGCACCATTGTCTCATCAATAGATATGTTACTAGTTATTACATACTTTGAATTTTTCACAAAACATTCATTCAAATGATCAAAGTAATGTCTCACTTTTCCAAATTTGTCATTATCAGGGAGTTGCTCATTGTCACATGTGTGTAGGTATTTGTGAATCTCAAAAAATCTCCCACTTCTCATGCTATTTGAAACCAGTTGATTGTGGGTGTCAGATTTTGTCTCCCAAAACATGCGTATGTTTTTTGGAGTTAGATATCCTGTCAACAAAAGGATTCCTATATACACCTTCATCTCACTTTCAGTCACCTGTAGCTCATGGTTTTTCTGAGATGCATATCTATTTGACATATCCACTAATAGCTTCACCAATGACTTGTCAAAGCCGAGTTCAAAACATTCAGTAGGCGTCCTAAACTCTCCCAGAGTGTCATTCACTTGCACATCTTGCTCAGGTACAGATAATTTAGGGAGTTCTACATTAGCTTTCCAGAGTCTGTTTGTTTTCTTGTTCCTTGATTTACGAGGGGTGATTAGAAAGAAATGACAGTGAGTCCATAAACTTTTATTAGCATGAAGAACTATCAAACTATGACTCACATTCCTTGAAAGTACTCTCCTCCAACCTCTATGCAGCGTTCCATTCTCTTTCTCCACTTCATGAAGCAAGCGTGGTACTCTGAAGACGGTATACTTCGGAGTTCTGAATTGACGGTCCGTGCCAAGTCTTGGATGCGATGAAATTGCTTCCCAGCGATGGCAGATTTAATTTTTGGAAACAACCAAAAGTCACAGGGAGCCAGGTCAGGGGAGTAGGGTGGGTGGGGGAGCAGAGTTATACCTTGTTGTTCCAGGTACTGCATAGTGAGGCGAGCTTTGTGGGGTGCAGCATTCTCGTGGTGCAGCAAAATGCGAGACCGACGGCGGGTTGGTGCGGTGTTGGCCTTGTGTTCCAAGACTTGTGGAAGGACCTGGTCTGTGTAGTATTGGGCTGTGATAGTGGACTTTTGAGGCATCACATCCACGCATAATGGTCCTTGAGAATTGAAAAAGATGGTGAAAAGGCGCTTCCGGCTGCGAAATCCTTCCTTCAAAATCTGAGGTCGAGGGTCTTCATCGCCCAACCACACCATGTTTGACTGCTTGTCACGGGTTGTGAAGAATGAAATCCAACACTCATCTCCAGTAGCAACATCTGAGAACCGTTTTGGACCATTTGGTTCAAATTCAGCAAGCCAGACACGACAAATCCTCACCCGTTCAGCCTTTTGCTCATCAGTCAACAAATGGGGTATCCATCGACAACACTTCTTCCTCAGGTGTAATTGTTCATGCACGATGTCATATGCACTCCCATAACTGATATCAAGCTCCAAGGCTAAGAACCTAAGAGTTACAGTTGGATCCTCGTCAATGATGGACTGTGCACGGACAGTTGTTGCTTCGGTCCATGGATGTCCGGGGGCGTCCAGAGCGTTGTTCATCTTTCAATTCAGTTTTTCCTGCTGTGAAAGCACGAATCCAGTGGGAAACAGTTTCCAGGGAAGGAGTAGTGTCTGGATAAACTTGTAATAATTCCCCTCGAATCTCTGTTGCTTTCTTTCCGAGTTTCCACCTCGTAAAAATGTAGAACCTGCAGCCTTCTTTCGAGTAATCCATGTTTCTGGCCAGAGAGCAAAAACAAGAGTGAAGCATTCACTCACAACAATAAAACAAGAAAAGTCAGGCATACGGCGACAAGTTCAAACTCGTAAGGACAGGCAACTCTGCACTCTCCTTGCTCCCCTACCTCCCATCATTCAAGGTTTTCATGTTATAGCACGAACTGTCATTACTTTCTGATCACCCTTCGTACATTTATCCTCATTATTCTCATTTGTACTGTCTCGTGTCTCCCTGACAGCTACTTTTATCTCACATTCTGACACTAACAGAGATGAAGTAAGGTGATTCAGGTTTCCAGAATTTTCATCATCTGAATCATTATCTGTTTCAGCCCCATCTACTGGAGGGAAAATTGTGATTTCCTCTACATCTCTGCCCCTAATTTCTTCATCTGGACCCTGGTTCTCATTGTCTAGTTTCTCTAGTAATTCAACTGCCTCTTCAAGACTCAGACCAAAAATAAAAGAAAAAACTATGAATAATCTAAATAGCAGTTCCATCAATAATCAACAAATAAATAATCAAAGATTACAATATATTCAAGGACATATAAACTGCAAATCATGAAATAAAACCATAGAAAACCATAAAATCATCTGTTGTTACTGGGCACAGGTTTCACAGTATTAGCTTGTGCTCAGTGTCCCCTACAGGTGACAGGCTTTATTTTTCATTCATTCATTCCCAGACGCCATGTATCCCAAACAGGCTTTATAAAAGATGATATACAGTTGATATCAGTCATCATATGGTTATTTAGGTGGTTTGCTGTTATTTAGCAACTATTTAGGCTGTTCAAAAGAGACACTGAGTTACCATCACTTACCCCTTTACTTTTCTGGTAGCCATAATGAGTAGAGTACTCAATAATTTGGTGAAAAGACTTAACACTCCCTCTTTCACCTCTTGCTGCAGCTTCATATGTAAACATTGGGCCACACTGATTATATCAAAGAAAACAGACATGCTTGAGCTCCATAGAAAACCAAAATTTAAGGACAAAGTAATAAAGGTTAATAATCCACATCCAGACAAACTTGTGTAACCTACAGGGGACACTGGGCTCTGGAGGGTTAATTTTCACATACGAAATGAGGTAGGATCCATAAACAAATAAAAAGAATGCACAAAAGTACGAGTAATTAATGAGACAATCACACATCACCCATGCTTTCAAAAGTAATCCACCCCACAAAAAGTATATTTTGTGCACTGTTCATAAGTACTTATCAACAAAATTATGCAAGAACTGGGAAAATTGCATACCAATGGGAAAAAAACATCAAGAATGGAAGAACAAAGAAAAAATCAGAATAAGATCTTCACCTCAATCTTTGGTTGGGGAAAAATTCTGCAAAATGATGATCTGCTTAATGATCACCAAACTACCTGTACAGTACTCTTGGCATGCATAAAAAAGTGAGTAAGCTTGGAATATAGAGAAGATACAAACTATCAAGCTAAACTTGTCACTGAAAAAAATGAAACTGCCTTTACTTCTTTAGCTCAGGGGCATCATCTACAGCATACTGTATTTTTATTTAGACTGTTAGAAATTGAACAGCATGGAAAGCTGCCACAGGTTGTATTAATAAGAGCCAAAAGGATACTGGTACTGAGGTGTAATAAACAGAGTAAACTGGTAGGGAAAAGGTATTAAGATACCTCCAAAGCCATTAAAG
The DNA here is from genome assembly GCF_032717465.1 of Coenobita brevimanus. Classification (NCBI taxonomy): domain Eukaryota; kingdom Metazoa; phylum Arthropoda; class Malacostraca; order Decapoda; family Coenobitidae; genus Coenobita; species Coenobita brevimanus. The sequence continues at coordinate 26,720 of NW_027642603.1, read as the reverse complement.
ACTTCAGCCCTGCATTTTTGGGATTGCTGACAGGATGTGATACAGTATTCTCATTGTGCCTTACTGTACAATTGTGAAAACAAAAAAGACATACGTGCCAAGCATTTTTTTTTTTTAATGCTCTATTTTTTAATGTACTGTACTCTTTTTTTTTCTATGGTGTTTGACATTAGTGTTATTGTATTTAACTTTTACTTTTTTCTAACAAATGCTAATACTAGTTCTTAAGTCAATAAGTCTTAATGCAATATTGACTAAAACCATCGGAGATGTTTCCTGTAAACTGGAAAGGGGTGAGGCAGGGTGAGGCAGAGGAAAGCAGGGAGAGATTGAGAGGATGGGTGAAGCTGGGTGAAATAAATGATTGAAGAATGAGGAAAAGTGAGAGTTTAGAGGGGAAGAGGTTAGGCAGAGTGAGGCAAAGCAAAACTAAAATATGGACAGATGGACAAGATAAGGCAGAGAGATACAGAGTGAAGGACAGAGGGAACGCATATAGTTAGAAACATGTGGACTAGAACACAGTAGCTACATTATTTGGGCAAAGTAGGCCACAGTTATAGCCATGTACAAAAAGAAGTAACATACAGCTATTGAAACAGGAAAAGCCTTCAGTCAACAGGGACTGGATGATGGGGTTTGTAGAGGGGAAAAATACAGGGTAGGACAATGTGAACAAAGAATAGAGGGTATATCTGTGTTGGGAGATGAATTTATATTTACCTTCTGCACTTGGCAAGTGTACCTGCCTCCTTAAAACCATCAGCCAATGCAAATTCTCCAGAGAGTGAACAGAGGGGATGCAGATTTTATCTGCATCAAAGTTACAGAAGCAGGTAGCCATCCATCCATCATCCAATCCTACATTGCCCCATGAGGAGCGTAGGGGCCCGGGGCTAAGCAGTTGGTCCTGATATTTAAGATGAGAGTGACCAGCCTCATTCATCCCTGAGTGGCATTACATGAGCAATCAACCCCAACCATCCCTTGGATATAAACCTTCACCGGCTCAATCCGATTGGAGTGCAATAATTACTCACTAAACCACCAAGCGCCAAAATTTGGTTATATGGTTACCACCCAGCGTAGTAAATGGTTTCCTGGTGTAAGGGAAACATTTGGCTTATCACTCAGTGTAGAGTCACCCACAGGCAGAAGGAAGAGGAAATACTTATGGTAAAAATTTGAGTTTTGTTTTAAATCAGCATCATCATAATTTAATTCTCCATTTTTTATATATAGAAATATATTCACATATATTAAACAGGATGGTTACTAAGTTAAATAAAGAATACAGTCTGCAGATTTTAACCATGGATTTTGTATATGATGAGGTGAAAGAGAGAGAGATTGTCCAGGTGCTTGAGGGTGCGAAAGTGGATGTATGTGGAATAACTGAAACAAAATGTAAAGGAGAAAGTGTGAGAGAATGGGAGTATGGATGGGGTATATGTGCAGGAGTAGGTGAGAATGAGAGGGCAAAGGAAGGAGTATGTATAGTTGTGAGTAAAAGATGGAAGAGGAGCATAAGACAGTATGGATCAGTTGGGTCAAAGATTGTGTGGGTAAAGTTGAAAGTTGGAATACAAATGTGGGCGATTGTGTGTGTGTATCCACCAATGCAAGATCGTGCTAGAAGAGTGAGAGAAGAGTTCTGGACAAATGTGGAAGTGTGCATGGAAAAGTTTGGAAGGAATGAGAGAGTGTTTTTGATTGGTGATATGAATGGTAAAGTTGGGAATGTGAAGGTGGATAGAATAGTTGGTGAGTGGGGTGTGCCTGCTGAGATAGATGAGAATGGGAGTGCGTTAGTGGACATTTGTGCTGGGAGGGGGTTCGTGATAGCCAATACCCTCTTCAGGCATAAAATGATCCACAGGTATACATGGCGAGTGATAAGAAGGGTGGGTGGTGAACTGAATGAAAGGAAGGCAATGATTGATTATGTGTGTGTGGATGAAAGGATGCAAAGATGTGTAAAGGATGCAAGAGTGTATAGAGGTTGGGGGAGTGGACTTTCTGACCACTACTTGGTGGTGGCCAGAATTAGAATGCAAGTAAGATGGAGGAATAGAAGAAGGGAAAGACGAGAGGAAGGAGTAGTTTCAAGGAGAGTGGAAAGGTTACAAGAGGATGAGAAAAAGGCAGAGTATAAGAGAGAAGTGGAGGAACGATTGGGCAAATATGAATTGGAGCAGATGGGAGACGTGGAAGGTGTGTGTAAGATATTTACAGAAGAAATATGTGCAGCATGTGATGTGGTGTGTGGAAGGAAGAGAAGACGGAGGGGGTGCAAGGAACAGCGTGGTGGACTGAAGAGGTGAAACAGGCTGTGGCACAAAAGAAGAAAGCATACAATGAATGGATGAGAAATAGGGGCGTGGAAGAAGTTGAGAGGCGGAAGAGAGAGTTATATGTGGAAAGAAAGAGAGAGGTGAAAAGATTAGTAAGAGAGAGTAAGAAGAGAGTGGATGAGGAATTTGGAAGGAATTTGAGTGTAAAGTGGAGGGACTGTAAGAAAATGTTCTGGAGAGAAGTGAAAAGAGTAAGACAGGGTGGAAGTGAAGTTAGCAGGGGAGTGAAAGATAAAAATGGTAGATTACTAGTGGAGAAGGGAGAAAAAGTGAGCAGATGGAGAGAACACTTTAAGGAATTGTTGAACGTAGAGGATGGAAGTAATGCGAGTATAAGTGGCTGGGGAATGGCTGGGAGAAGGAGGGAGGTGAGAAGACAGGAAGAAATCAGTAGGATAGAAGTTGTGGAAGCAATGAAGAAAGTTAAATCGGGGAAAGCCCCAGGAATTGATGGAGTGTGTGGTGAAATGCTGAAGCATGGGGGAGAGATAGTAGTAGAATGGATGTGGAAGATGTGCAGATTGGCCTGGGAGGAAGGTAGAGTCCCGGAGGATTGGAAGTCAGGTATAATTATTCCCTTGTACAAAGGAAAAGGGGAAAAAGAAGTGTGTGGTAATCATAGGGGCATTTGTCTTCTTAGTATAATAGGAAAAGTGTATGGTAGGATACTTATAGACAGAGTTAGAGAAAGAACAGAGAAATTAGTTGGAGAAGAACAGGGAGGCTTTAGGAAGGGAAGAGGTTGTGTAGATCAGATATTCATTCTTAGATCTTTAGTGGAAAAGTTTCTAGAGAAGGGAAAGAAGTTGTATGCAGCTTTCATGGATTTGGAGAAAGCATATGACAGGGTGGATAGACAAGGATTGTGGAAAGTGTTAAGAATATATGGAGTAGATGGGAAGTTGTTGAATGCTGTGAAGAGTATGTACGATGGTGCGAAGGCTGCAGTGCGTGTGGATGGTGAACTAAGTGAATTTTTCTCTTTGAAAGTTGGTTTGAAACAGGGATGTGTCATGTCTCCATGGTTGTTCAATCTGTACATGGATGGGGTAATAAAAGAGGTACAAGGTAGGGTAGTGGATGTTGGAGTGGCCCTGGTGAGAGAGGATAGTGTTTGGAAACTCCCTGTACTGTTCTTTGCAGATGATACTGTGTTGTTGAGTGAAGACGAAGGGGAGCTGCAAGGCTTGGTGGATGAGTTTGAGAGAGTGTGTAAGAAACGGAACCTAAAGGTGAATGTAGGGAAGAGTAAAGTGATGGTCTTTGAGAGAGGTGAAGTTAGTGAATGTACAGCGAGGTTGGATGGTGAGGAATTGGAAAATGTGAGTACGTTTAAGTATTTGGGTAGTGTGATGAGTAAGGATGGAGGTTTGGTGGGTGAAGTGCTTGAAAGGGTACAGCAGGGAAGAAAGGTTGCTGGTTCCTTGAAAGCATTGATAAGAAACAGGGAAGTGAGCATGGAAGTGAAAAAGTTACTACATGACAGTATTGTGATACCAACTCTAACGTACGGAAGTGAAGCTTGGACATTGTTGGAAGGACACAAGTCAAGAGTGAGAGCAGTGGAAATGAGTTATTTAAGAGGAGCCTGTGGAGTCACGTGGAGAGACAGGCTGACGAATGAGGATATAAAGGAGCGTTGTGGTGTGGATGTGGATGTGATAGGAAGCGTTATGAGGAACACACTGAGGTGGTTTGGCCATGTGGAGAGGATGGAGGGTGAAAGACTGACGAAGAGAGTGTATGTGAGTGAGGTGGAGTGGGGAAGAGGGAGGGGGAGGCAGAGGATGAGATGGAGGGATGGGGTGGAGAGGTATATGAGAGAGAGGGGGTGTGAGTTGGGAGCAGGGCAGTGAAATGGCGGGGGACAGGGCGACTTGGAGGCGATTTGTTTGTGGCCACCCCAAACGGGATTGAGGCGTCTGGCAATAGATAGATAGATAGACTATAAGGGGTTGGCAATTGCCAACACCTACTTTCGTTATAAGATGATCCACCGGTATACATGGAGAGTAATGAGGAGGATGGATGGTGAACTTGTTGAACGAAAGGCAATGATAGACTACGTGTGTGTGGATGAGCGAATGAGAAGACAAGTGTTGGATGCAAGAGTGTGGAGAGGGTGGGGGAATGGAGTCTCGGACCATCACTTAGTGATGGCCAAGGTAAAGATGCAAAGAAAGTGGTTGAGGAGGCGAAGGGGAAGACAGGAGGAAGCAGCTCCTGTGAGAAGAGTGGAGAAATTGCAAGATAGTGAGAAAATGACAGAGTATAAGAGCATAGTGGAAGAAAGATTGGGAAGGTATGAGCTAGAGCAGATGGAAGGGGTGGAAGATGTATGTAAGATATTCACGGAAGAGATAGGTGCAGCGTGTGAGGCAGTTTGTGGAGTGAGGAGGAGATGCAAGGGTGTACAAGGGACAGCATGGTGGAATGATGAGGTGAAACGAGCTGTGGAACAAAAGAAGAAGGCATATGGTGAATGGTTGGCGAGTAGAAGTAGGGGAGAATGTGAGAGAGAGAAGAGAGAGGTATATGTGAGCAGGAGAAGGGAGGTTAAGAGACTGGTGAAGGAGAGTAAGAAGAAAGTAGATGAAGAGTTTGGGAGGAATCTGAGTGTGAAATGGAGGGAGAGTAAGAAATTGTTTTGCAAGGAGGTAAAGAAAGTAAGGCAGTGTGAAAGGGGAAATAATAGGGGAGTGAAAGATAGGAATAATAGATTGTTGGTGGAGAAGAGAGAGAAATTGAGGAGATGGAAAGAGCACTTTGAGGATTTGTTGAATGTAGAGAGTGAGAGCAGTGTGAGTATAAGTGGTTGGGGAATGGCTGGGAGAAGAAGAGATGAGAGGAGGGAGGAAGAGATCAGTAGGGAGGAAGTAGTGGAAGCGATGAAGAAGATTAAGCTGGGAAAGGCCCCAGGAATTGATGAAGTGTGTGGTGAAATGCTTAGGTATGGGGGTGAGATTGTTGTGGAGTGGATATGGAAGTTGCGTAGATTGGCTTGGGAAGAGGGAAGGGTTCCAGAGGACTGGAAATCAGGTATAAATGTTCCTCTGTACAAAGGAAAAGGGGAGAGAGAAGTATGTGGTAACCATAGGGGTATTTGCCTTCTTAGTGTGACTGGTAAAATATATGGTAGAATACTCATTGATAGGGTTAGGCATATGACAGAGGAGCTAGTTGGAGAAGAACAAGGGGGATTTAGGAAGGGAAAAGGGTGTGTAGATCAGATATTTGTTCTAAGATGTTTAGTGGAGAAGTATCTAGAGAAGGGAAGGAAAGTGTATGCTGCCTTCATGGACTTGGAGAAAGCTTATGACAGAATAGATAGGCAAGGTATGTGGAAGGTATTAAGAATATATGGAGTGGAGGGGAAATTGTTGAGTGCTGTGAAGAGTATGTACGAGGGAGCTAGGGCTACGGTGCGAGTGGATGGTGAGCTGAGTGAGTTCTTTGATCTCAATGTGGGACTGAAACAGGGGTGTGTGATGTCTCCATGGCTGTTTAATATATATATGGATGAGGTTGTAAAGGAGGTGCAAGGTAGGGCAGTGGATGTGGGGCTGGCCCTAATGAATGAGGGTGAGATTTGGAAGCTTCCGGTGTTGCTGTTTGCTGATGATACAGTATTGTTGAGTGAAGATGAATGGGAGTTGCAAGGTTTGGTGAATGAATTTGGGACAGTGTGTAGGAGGAGGAAGCTGAAAGTTAATGTAAACAAAAGTGAAGTTATGGTGTTTGAGAGGAATGAAGTCACAGAGTGTGCAGTGAGGTTGGATGGTGAGGATATGGAGAATCGTTTCGTTTTTTTGTTTCGTTTCGTTTTTAAAGGCTCCAACATGCTTGCATGTGTCGGCCTTGGTCACCTAATGGCGGCTCTCCACGCTGCATGATCCATTGCAGCCTCCCTGTTCAGTCCCTTAACCCTAAGGTCACACTTAATGACCTCGTCCCATGTCTTTCTCGGTCTACCCCTCATAACCCCACCCCCAATATTAACACTTCTCACCTTCCTCACCCAATTATCATCCCCCATCCTCTCCACATGTCCAAACCACCTCAATCTACCTCTCCTCATCACAACACCAATACACTCCAGTCCCATCCTACCTCTCAACTCTTCCATTGTAAACCCAGCCCCTCCAGGCCTTGGACGCAGGGATGCACTGCACATCCACCTAATCATTGTCATTTCTGTACGTCTGAGCCGGCGAATGTCTTCCTCCTTCACTGCCCAGGTCTCACTGCCATACAGCATTACACTCCTAACACATGCTGCATACAAAGACCCCTTAGCATGTAGGGAGAGCCCTCTCAATGTCAGGAGAGGCAAGAGCTCCCTGAACTTCTTCCAACCACTTCTCACCCTAGCCACAGAGCTACCTCCAGCCCCACCTCCAGTACACAACATGTCTCCCAAATAACAAAACTCTTCCACACACTCAAGAGATTCACCAGCAAGTTCAATCCTTTCACGTCTGACGATCTCCACCTGCTCACCCCGGCACGCCGTACACATAAAATCAGCATTATCTCGCAGTCTACCTCTGATACCACTACATCTCTTATGCACCCATTTATCACACACACCGCACAAGATGGAATTACTTCCCACGCCCTTGTGGCAAACTGCACATGGCCACTCTCCCTCGTCTTTGACAGTACCGCCACCAACCCTAGATATCATCACTTTTGTTTTATCTGCATTTACCCTTAAACCCTTTTGCCCCATACCATCTCTCCACTTCCTAAACCTTTCCTCCGCCTCCCGTTCATTCTCTGCAATCAACACCAAATCATCAGCATACAACAACTCCCACGGGAGTCCGTTTCTAAAGTCACGTGAAAGGGCTTCAAGTACCATGATAAACAACATGGGACTCAAGACTGACCCCTGATGCACACCAACATTCACAGAAAACTCATCACTCAAATCTCCATTCACTCTCACCGGGTGTGAGCACCCACATACATGGCTATAACCACCCTAACCAGCTACTCCTCCAAGCCAAGCTTTCTCATTGCCCACTTCACCACCTCTCTAGGGACTCTGTCAAAGGCCTTTTCCAAATCAACAAAAACAAAATAAAGATCCCTTCTCCTACCAATATATTTTTCCTGAAGCTGTCGAACAATGAATATGGCATCAGTGGTCCCCCTACCTGGCATAAACCCAAACTGCATCTCATTAATATTCACTCTTTCGCTAATCATACCTTCTAAAACTCTCTTCATTACCTTCATTATCTGATCTAAAAGCTTTATACCTCTATAATTTCCTCTTTCCAGGGCATCACCCTTCCCTTTATACACATTTACAATTACACTCTTCAGCCAATCATCTGGGACAACACACTCACAAATAATCCTATTTATCAGGTCAGTGACTAAACTCACCCCTATATCGCCTGAGGCCTTCAACATTTCGGCAGTCAACCCAGACACACCTGCTGCCTTCCCCACCCTCATCCTGCCTATTGCCTCACTCACAGTAGCAGTATCAATCAAAGGCCAAGGGCCAGACACTGGATCTGCTGGCTCCAAACCTTCCCTGTCCCAGTCAAACTCCTCATTCAACAACCGGTTATAATGCTCTCTCCATGCATCTTTAATATCCTCACTGTTCACCAGTGAGTACTTGGGTAGTGTGATGAGTAAGGATGGAACTGTGGGGGATGAAGTACGTGAAAGGGTACAGCAGGGAAGGAAGGTTGTTGGTACACTGAAAGCAGTGATGAGAAATAGGGAGGTGAGTATGGAAGTTAAGAAGTCACTGCATGATAGTACAGTATTGTGATCCCTACCCTGACGTATGGAAGCGAGACGTGGACCTTGCAAGAGGGGAACAAGTCAAGAGTGAGAGTAGTGGAAATGAGTTACTTGAGAGGAGCATGTGGAGTGACGTGGAGGGACAGGTTGACGAATGAAGAAGTGAAGGAACGTTGTGGGGTAGATGTGGATGTGGTTGAGAAGATTAGGAGAAATACACTGAGGTGGTTTGGACATGTGAAGAGAATGGAGAATGAACGACTGACTAAGAGGATGTATGTAGGTAAGGTGGAGGGAGGGAGAGGGAGGGGTAGACCGAGGATGAGGTGGAGGGATGGAGTTGAGAGGTATATGAGGGAGGGGGGGTGAGTTGGGGGGAGGGTAGTCAAATGGTGGGAGACAGAGTGACTTGGAGGCATTTTGTCTGCGGCCACCCTTTGCGGGATTAGGGCGTCGGGCTATAGATAGATAGATAGATAGATAGACGAGAGAAAAATTACTGACTGTTAAAAGTTCCACTGCCACTATTAAAGCTGACTTACCAATTTCACCCAGTTGACATAAATAGTTAAATTTAAAAAAAAATTGTGGTATTATGAAACATACCCATGACATGTAACAACGACCTACTGTATCTAAGACTAATGAAAAAAGATTGTGAAACTGCCAAACTAGCTTTAGGGCAATACTGAGTTCCTTTATTTTATTAATTTCTTTATTTATATTTTTTAGAACAATTTTAGACTTTATCACTCCTACCTGAACTGAGCAACCTACCTGCCATTGCCTAACAAGGTCTTGGCACAATTATTTTTTCTAAAAGACTATCTATCTATCTATATACCTAGGCTGCTTCCCCCAAGGAAAGGGAGGTAGCCGAGACAGGACGACACACTCTCCATTTACTCATCCATTCAAACACATTCATTCGCATCTTAGCCCCAAAGGGGAGAACGGACAGATCCTCACCGCACCACACCGCACAAGGGTCAACTGCGCAATGCAATCAGTGACATCCGCAGCAGGGCCCGACAGCAGAACTGGTTTACCCCTGCCACATCATAACAGACCCATCCCCTTACCCGCACCTGACCTGACTAGCTGATCAGACCAAATGCGGGAGAATATCCCCTCAGGGCTGCGTCATCACTTATTCATTCACAATTTCTCTCCATTTATTTCTGTCACGCACAGCCACTCTTCCTTGCTCAACAGACATCCCTCTTGCATCCAGCGCTCTCTTCACACTGTCCATCCATCCTATTCGTGGTCTTCCTCTCAGCCTTACACCTCTCACATCAGATCTAGTTATCTTTTTCACCAATCGCTCATTATCCATTCTCTCCATATGCCCAAACCATCGCAACACCCTCTGCTCAACTCTACCAGCCATCTCCCGAACAACTCCAGTTCTCCTTCGCACTTCATCATTTCGCACCCGATCCATACGCGTCACTCCACACATACTCCTCAGACACCTCATCTCCATTACATTCAAACTTTTCCTCTCTGCTACACCCATATTCCATGTTTCAGCCCCATATAATGCAGTCGGTACCACAACACCCTCATACAGCCTTCTCTTTACATCCATTCTAAGCGAACGACATTTAAACACTTTTTTCATTCCTCCCATCACCTTTCCTACTTCATTTATTCTAAACTTCACTTCTGCATCTATTCTTCCATCCACAGCAACATGTGACCCTAGTTATTTAAAACAATCTACCTCCTCAAGCAACTCACCATTCAAAACTATATTCATCCCCCTACCATCTATCAACCTCGTACACTTCATCACTTTACTCTTATTCTCATTTACTTTCAATTTCCTCCTTTCACACACCCTTCCAAACTCCTCTACCAACTGTCTCAATCTCTCCTCTGAATCAGTCACCAGTGCAGTATCATCTGCAAACAGCAGCTGCTTCACATTCCACTCTCCACCATCAACATTTACCAGACTCAGACCACCTAAAACTCTTGCATTAACCTCCCTTACAACACCATCCATGTAAATATTAAACAACCAAGGCGACATCACACATCCATGTCACAGCCCCACTCTCACGGGAAACCAATCACTCACAGCATTTCCCACTCTTACACACGCTCTACTATTTACATAAAAACTTTTCACCCTTTTTAGTAACCTACCATCAAGTCCATACAATCTTAAAACAGTCCACAAAGCCTCCCTATCAATTCTATCATACGCTTTCTCTAAATCCATAAATGCCCAAAACACATCCTTGCCTTTCGTTAAATACTTTTCACACACTTGTCTCACAGCAAACACCTGATCAACGCATCCCCTCCCTCTCCTAAAGCCACACTGCTCATCACTAATCACTCCCTCTGTACCCTCTCTAACTCTCATAATTAACACTCTACCATACACCTTACCTACAACACTCAACAGACTTATACCCCTAAAGTAGTCCATGAGCCTGGGTCGATATCGGTACCATCTGGTGGGGCAAATTCTAACTGATATTTTTTAATTCCCTCATGTCCTTGATTAAAAATTTGATATGATAGCAGTCGCAGATGAGTAGCTTTTTATGAGTAATTGGCCATATAAAAATGGCCGCCCCCTTAACTGATAAGGGTCTATAACTACTTTTACTACAGGTAGAAACATGATCTTGGTGTTTAAACTTATGTTATGGAGTATTTCCTAGTCCCTGGTGGCCACTACAAATGCCTAAGAGAGTCGGCCATCCTTATTTGACTGGAAAAATTCAAAATGTTGATTATAGATACTTCCAGATACTCGGTGCTTTCAACGTATAGTTGCTAAACTGAGAATGTACAACTAATTTGTATCTTTCACTTTCAGGTAGCTTGCATGCTTAGCTGTAGAAATGGAAAGTGAAAGGACATTGGATGTAAGTCAAGCGTCAAGTTATGGTGGTGGTGATAATGCTCAAGATGGACCGGGTCCTTCAACGCGTGCAAAAACTGTACCAGAATGCATTATACATAGCAGTACTTGTGATGAAAAACTGACCCTGAATCTCTCTTGTTTGAGGGACATGAACTCATGGAGCACACTTCTTAAGGCAGCACAAATAAAGAAACATCTACCAATTCTAAACATTGCCCAAGAAACTCCAGAGGGCATCATTCCAAAAATTCACTACCATAGGAAATGTAGAAGTCTGTTCACAATGAAAAGGGACCTTCAATCGAAACAAAGTACAGAACAGGCATCCAGTGACAAGGAAAAATTTGAACGAAAAAGACTCCAGAGGAGATCAATGACAGTATCTGAAGAGTCTAGAATATACAGCAAGGTCTGTATCATATGTGAAAAGGACAAATTTATGCCAGGCAGCCGGACAAGGGAGCGACTTACACAATGTGTTGAGCTACGGTCAGATGATACTCTTAGGAACACAGCAATTTCCAAGCAAGACAGCAGGATCCTAGCCTTATTGGCAAGGGCTTTAGTAGCAGCAGATGGCCACTATCATAGATCATGCTACAGAAGCTATACCAGAACAAGGCCACAGGTGATTCCCATAGAAACAGACTTAGAAGAATATCCAGGTGTAATGAAGGAATCCTTTCAGAAGTTGTTTGCCTATATCAGAGAAGATGTTTTTGAAAACCCCAGGGTAATTAAGCTGACTGAGCTTACGACAAAACTGACCTGCTGGATGCTACATGAGGGAGTTCATAAGGTGGAAGATTCTACAAAGAAACATGTCAGAAGATATCTTGAGACAGAATTTGGAGAGAGTCTGCATTTTGTACAAGATGCAAAGAGAAAAGTCCTGGTGTACCCTGATAACTTGTCCCGAAATGCACTAGTCAAGCAAAATGTCATTCTGATGGACACAGTAGAGGACCTGGAATCAAAATGCGACATTGAAGGACTCTTGAAAAAGTCAGCTCACTTGCTTCATAATTCGATAAAAAAGCATAGTGTGTCCATATCTTGGCCCCCACTTGCATCAGAACTGAACAATTCTTCAGCTTTTATTCCAGGCAACCTAAAGGGATTCTTGCAACACTTAATAGCAGGGCCTCAGGATGAAGCTTCCCTTTCTCCAAGAATTCAGCGCCTCATTGAATCTGTAGGCCAAGATATTGTCTATGGGGTGACCCGAGGACAGCTGAAGCCACCAAAACATCTAATGCTGCCATATGCTACCAAGGCCTTCACAGGCTCAGTAGAACTCATTAGGATGATTAATCGTCTTGGGCATGGTGTGTCCTACACGCAAGTTGAGGAGTTGGAAACTGCATTATGTATTCAGAAACTTGAGTCCCAAGGAGATGAAAGTGTAGCCATACCTGAGCAGCTCCAGCCACTCATCCCAACGACCCTAGGCTGGGACAACATAGACCGGTTGGAAGAAACCTTGAGTGGGGGAGGTACATCTCATCGAGTAAATGGCATAGCAGTGCAACCCAGAGTGTATGGACCACATCCTCCTAGGAAAGCTCTACCCAAACCTGTTGTAAAGAAGAGGACCCTTGATGCAAATCCTATCATTCTACCTCCATACAATGCTGGTGAACGGGTAGGACCACCATCAAGACTGCATATTGCGTTACACTATAAGGAGGTAGTACAGCAAGCCCAGAAGAATAATTTGATTTGGATCTTGGCTAGATTGCATACTGCCAGTAGTCAAGAGAACCCAGTACCTGGATGGACAGGGTTCAATATTGCTACCAGAGATAATGAAGAAGTTTCTCAAAATACTGTGGCATATCTACCCACCATCAATGCTCCAGCTACTGAAATGTCCACTATCCATGAAGTTGTGATTCATTCGCAGAAGATCAGGAATACTTTGGAGCTCAAAAGCATTGTCGTAGTGTGTGACCAAGCGATATATGCAAAGGTCACTGAGATATTGTGGAAGCACAAGGACACGTTTTCGCACATTGTACCACGACTTGGGGCATTCCATACAATATGCACATTAATGGCAGTGATTGGGAAGCGTTTCTCTGATGCAGGACTACAAGACCTTTGCATCGAGTCAGGTGTCATTGCAGAGGGATCCATTTCTGGTGTGTTGGAAGGACGCAAATACAACCGTGCCATTCGACTTCATAAGCTTCTGTATGAAGCTTTGATGCGCCTGGTTTGGAGAGAATTCCCATCCTGGTGTGAGGAGCATCATAGTGAGAGTGCACATCATCTTCAGTCATTGGTGGTTGAGATTGAAACCATGTCTGCAAACCTGTGCCAGACTTCTTTCACAGAGCTCATCCAGTCTCCTTCTTTCCAAGTGATAGCTGAACTGTTTGACAAGTTCAAAGAACATCTTCGCAGTAAGTGTGGTCCTTTGGCCTGCTTCTGGATGAGTTATGTTGAAATGGTGGAGATTGTGTTGAATTTCGTGAGAGCCTCTCGTGAAGGAGATTGGCACCTGCACCTGGCAGCAATCCAGGCTATGATACCCTGGTGCTTCAGTTATGATAACATTAACTACGCCAGATACGTCTCATGCTACTATGCTGAAATGTCACATCTTCCCACAGAAAATCCCGATGTCTATGAGTATTTGAAGGCAGGAGGTTTGTCTATACAGCTTGGAACTGAAAATACATTTGGAAAGGTTCCAGTTGACCAGGCTGTGGAGGAGACGATTAACAGAGACACTCAGACAGCTGGCGGTACAAAAGGCTTCAGTCTAAAGCCAGCAGCAGTTAACCTTTACTACTTGACTGCAGAGTATCATAGCTCATATCTTAGAACCCTGAAATATGCATTGGACATGGATCAACCAAACAGTATGCACAAAGATCTTCAAAAAACAAGAATCCTCAAAGATGAAGAAGATGTCAAGAGGTTGATGGAGATTCTGGACAATAGCTGGATCAATCCTGTCAGTACTGAACAAATGGATCTTGTTTGCTTGTCAAGTGGATGTGTGGCTCCAAAAGATATTGAAACAGACCTTCTCGAAGCAAGACAATTAGGACAAAGAGCATATCAAAATTTCAGAGAGGAAAGGCTACAAAGCAGTCCACCAGTCAAGAAATTCCACGACCCTCTGCCCAAACTGAACCTGAAGACATTCGCCAACTTGAACAAGAAAAAGAAGACAAATAGCAACACTCCAAAGGAAGTAATCATGAAAGCTGACCGAAATCTATTTGCTCACATGGTACTCATTGCTCAGAGCAGAAGTTTGAATCTGCAGGAGGTTTTTCAGTACCCACTAGGCCCTCTTCCATGGTCCCTAGCAACAGCAGATGGTAGCCTCAGAAAGACAAATAAAGCTGCACTGGCCAAAGAGCTACAGAAGAATGTCTGTCCAGCGGAATGTGTGCCAGGGAAAGCTGCTTGTCTTATTGATGGTATGGCCCTGATCCAGAAAATAAGAGGCACCCATAAAACCTTTGCTGAAGTTGCTGACCATGCTCTTTCCATTGTAATTGCAGAAGGTGATGATTCTCCACGCATTGATGTTGTATTCCATGTGTACCAAGAAAATTCAATCAAAGCTGCTGAAAGAGTTCGGCGAGGTGAGTCTGAATCTACCCAGTTCAAGAGCATCTCACCTGGCCATACCATCAAACAATGGAGAAAGTTCCTTGCCAGTTCCAGAAACAAGGAAAACCTAATCAAGGTCATCACAGATGAGTAGAAACATCCAAGACACCAGAGACGGTTTGTTGGCAAAGTCATATATGTCACCTGTGGGGAAACCTGTTATCAACTGACTGAGCATGGTTCCATGGTAGTGGATGGATTAAAGTCCACTCAAGAAGAAGCAGACACACGACTTCTTCTTCATGCTGCCCATGCAGCCTCACAGGGCTATACAGCAATGAAGGTTGTATCAGATGACACAGACGTTCTAGTGCTATGTGTGGCCTTCTCTAGTGATATCCCAAGCAGCATCTATATAAAAAGTGGTACCAAAAACAGAGTAAAGTACATAGATGTTACCAAAGTTGCAGCCACACTTGGACCAGACAACACAAAAGCACTTCTGGGTCTTCATGCCATGACGGGCTGCGACACTGTGAGTGCCTTTGCAGGAAAGGGGAAGGTCTCTGCTTTGAAACTAATGAAAGGTAACACAGAACACCGAGAGGCCCTGCAGAGGGTTGGAGAGGGCTGGAACCTAAGTCAGGAGCACTTTCAGAAGTTAGAGGCCTTCACGTGTCACCTGTACAGTATCCAGGGAGCAACTAGAGTGGATGAGCTACGTTACCAAATCTTTTGTGCCAAGAAAGAAGAGGCTGAATCCTGGCAGCTACCACCATGTAAATCTGCTCTGTATCAGCATTGTCAGCGTGCTATCAGGCAAGAGTGTGGAAGCAGTCATTGGAAAGATGCCCAACCATTCCTCCCCCAACAGGAAGAGGCTGGTATACAGAGAATGTGGATAACAATGAGCAACTCATGATTGATTGGTCTGATGTTCCTGCTGCCCCTGAGGCTATTCTGGAACTACTCTCCTGCAAATGCTCACGCTCATGCAAGAATCCAACATGTCCATGTCTTGCGAATGGATTGCCTTGTACAGAACTCTGCAAGCTACAAACATGTAGCAACCAAACACAAGTTGAGATTATGAATGACAACACTGAGGATAGCGATGATGAAGCACATGACGAATGGGTGTAATATTTTCAGAATTTCTTTTTAGTTTTTACCTACATTCACTAGAATGAACACAAACAACAAGCAGATTACATACTTTTCAGATTATTTCAATGAAGTCTTTGCTTTGTCAAGTGCCAAATAGCCGGGTGTGGCTTGGCGCTGTAGGTATATCCATTGTAATAATAATTTGCTTAGTCTAAATGTTTAGTCTTCTATTCTTTCACTTATGAACCTTATGGACGGTCTAGGGAGATATGTGTGACTGTATATTGTAAAGTAGGTAGCCATTTTGACTGATTATTATTTTCATATGTATTCAAACTGATAATTGTATAATTTTTGTATTATGGTGATAATTTGATGTATATTTCATACACAAGGTATTTACAGTTCTCATACCAGAAGCAGTTTTGTTACACAAGTTTGTTTTATAGATAAATGTGTTATATATTGTGTTATATATTGTTATATAGATAAATGTGATTGAATACTTTCAGTATTAAAGGTTTGAAGGATTATTTTGTAACTCTACTGATCATTACTTACCATACACCCACACCGCCTCGGAAAAGTTTGATTATCGGTACCATTGAAAAGTGGCTCTTTATGAATAAAAAGCTACTGCTTTCGAAGTGCTATCATACAAAAATGAAAAGTAGAGACATATTGCTATTTTAAAATGCACGACAGAAATTGCCCCGCCAGATGGTACCGATGGTCAAATTTCTGGGACCAGGCTCAAGGCCTAAAGCTAGTACATTCATACTTATCACCCTTGCCTTTATACAACGGCACCACACAAGCACTTGCCCAGTCAATTGGCACCATACCTTTCTCAAAGCACACATTCAACAATCTTACTAACCAGTCAACAATAGTCACTCCACCACCCTTCAAGCATTCCACAGCACACCCATCCATACCTGCAGCTTTCCCTGTTTTCATCTCCTTTACTGCCTTCTCCACTTCCTCCTTCATGATCATAGAATCATTCAACTCTCCCAACACATTTATTCCTTGCACCCTTCCATCCGCCACAATCTCAGCCACCCTTTCCTCCTCTACATTTAACAATCGTTCAAAATACTCTGCCCATCTCTTCCTTACTGCATCCATCTCAATTAACATCCTTCCATCCTCTGCTTTTACTCGTTCTTCCTTCCCAGACTCTCCCTTTCGCACCCTTTTCACCTCCTCCCAAAACATTTTCTTATTCTGTTGAAAATTCTCTGTCAGCCGCCTACCCCACCTCTCATCTGCTGCCACTTTAGCATCACGCACAGCCCTTCTCGCTCTATTCCTCTTTTCCTTATACCTTTCATATGACATCTCATCCTTCCTCTGCAGCCACACTTCATATGCACGTCTCTTCTCAGCCACAGCCATACTTACTTCCTCGCACCACCATTCACTTCCTTTTCTTACACCACCACCCACACGTCTCACACCACACACCTCTTCTGCATGCCCCACCACAGCACTCTTAAACAACTGCCATTCCTCCTCCACGCTGCCATTTTCCCGATCTTTCACTGCGTTCCACTCATCTTTCAATTTCTCCTGATACTCTATCTTTTTCTCTCTTTTATCCAACTCACTCACTTTCAAAACCTCCCTGCCACACCTAACCCTCCTAGCTCTCACCCATCTCTTACCTACTCTTAACTTTCCCTCCACCAGGTAGTGGTCAGACATACCTCCACCCTCCCCTCTCAGAACTCTCACATCCAACAATCTTCCTATTACATTCCTAGACACAACCACATAGTCCATCAAGGCTCTATCAACAACCCTTCCACCCTCCTGTCTCACCCATGTATACTTATAAATATCTTTCTTCTCAAACAGCGTATTCCCAATCACCATCTCTCGCTCAACACACATCGCTATCATTCGTTCCCCATTTTCATTTCTTCCAGGCACACCATGCATACCAACTACGCCTTCAACTGCTACATTTCCCACTCTAGCATTCAGATCTCCCATCATTACCACATTCACATTTGCTCCAAAACTCTGCAGACACTCATCAACATCATTCCAGAACGACTCCCTCTCTTGTTCATCCCTTTCACTACCAGGCCCATATGCACTCACAAACACCCACAACTCACGTTCAAATTTCGCTTTCACCCACATCAGTCTTGATGACACCTCCTTCCATTCAATCACACATTGCTGTACTTCCGGACTCACTAACAAGGCCACACCTTCTCTTGCCCTTCCTCTATCAACACCTGACAATCTTCCATTCACACTTCCAAACATAGATTCCCCCTTCCCTTTCATCTTCGTTTCACTCAAAGCTAACACATCCAACTTTCTTCTCACAAACATTTTTCTTAAATTTTTATATGTACTAGTATATAGATGCAGTATATTCAAGTGTGAAGTAATCCCCACATAGAATAACAATGAATGTGATTCATGTCAGAATTACTTCATGTGCAATACAACTAGTGTTTTATACTTCACATGAAATACATCGTGTTTTTTTAACCATACGAAGGTTATTTGTCATTGTTATAGTGGCTGTACCTAGTGAGTGAGAGCAATACAAAGCATGAATATCACCAAATGTAGTTTGTTTATCTGCTCACCATCCTCCCTCCTTCCCCTTAAAAATAAATAAAAGCTACATTCTCATCAGTGTAGAAGGCTAACTTACACCTCTTCCTTACCAGTCAATTTCCACAAATGGCATGTTATGAAAGTCAGCCAAGGGAATTTAATAAATTCTATTATTGCTGCCTCTATAAAACTACATTCAACTAAGGATGACTTTTTGAACTGGAAGAGCTGGATATAGTTTTCATTAACCCCTTCATTACTTGGGAATTTTCTTGAGTATATCTGTCTTGCAGTCACAAGAATAAAAGATGTCCTCAGACTGAACAGGTTACCAATCTCCTGTGTGCTATTTATGCATTATTAGTCCACAAAAAAATAAATACAAAGACAAATATTATATGAGAATATTATGGTAAGGAAGAGATGCTAGAAAGTCTCATTAGCTGATGGAATACAACATGTAGTTTGCTTACCTCCACACTGCCCTCCAACCTTCTCCATATACCGTACACCCTGCAGGCCCCACCACACTGCACTAAATACTCCTTGACCTTGAATCAGCATTAAGCACATCTTGACTGCTGCTGTTGCAATTGAGTGCTCCCTGGCTAGACACCTGTAGAGTAAGGATGAACTTCAGCACTTTTTAGTACATCACACTGACTATGAGGTCCCCACACTCTCAAAATGAAATGAAATATTTTAAGAGCTATTGGCTCTGTACATACTAGCAGCAACATACATTTGAAATTTAATAAAAAGAGGTACATTACTACTGTAGAGTAATATTTATGGTTTGCTCCTATCATCTGTCAATTTATTATTCATCCTTTGAGTGATGACTGTTTACCTCTTTCATATTACCAATCAAAAACACTCTCTCATTCCTTCCGAACTTTTCCATGCACACTTCCACATTTGTCCAGAACTCTTCTCTCACTATGCTTGCACGATCTTGCGTTGGCGTATACACGCACACAATTGCCCACATTTGTATTCCAACATTCAACCTAACCCACACAATCTTTGAGCCAACTGATCCGTACTCTCTTAAGTTCTTCAATCTTTTACTCACAACAATACACACTCCTTCTTTTGCCCTCTCATTCTCACCTACTCCTGCACATATTTCCCATCCATACCCCCATTGTCTCTCACTCTCACCTCTTCATTTAGTTTCAGTTATTCCACATACATCCACTTTCACACACTCAAGCACCTGACAGAGTTAAGGAAATAACAGAAGAATTAGTTGGAGAAGAACAGGGAGGCTTTAGGAAGGGAAGAGGTTGTGTAGATCAGATATTCATTCTTAGATCTTTAGTGGAAAAATTTCTAGAGAAGGGAAAGAAGTTGTAGGCGGCCTTTAAGCATTTGGAGAAAGCATATGATAGGGTGGATAGACAAGGATTGTGGAAAGTATTTTGAATATATTGAGTAGCTGGGAAGGTGTTGAATGCTGTGAAGAGTATGTATGAGGGTGCTAAGGCTGCAGTGCATGTGGATGGTGAACTGAGTGAATTTTTCTCTTTGAAGGTTGGGTTGAAACAGGGATGTGTCATGTCTCCATGGTTGTTCAATCTGTACATGAATGGGGTTATAAAAGAGATACAAGGTAGGGCAGTGGATGTTGGAGTGACCCTAGTGAGAGAGGGTAGTCTCTGGAAACTCCCTGTACTGTTGTTTGCAGATGTTAAGCGAAGATGAAGGGGAGCTGCAAGGCTTGGTGGACGAGTTTTGGAGAGTGTGTAAGAAACGGAATTTAAAGGTGAATGTAGGGAAAAGTAAAGTTATGGTCATCAAGAGAAGTGAAGTCAGTGAATGTACAGTGAGGCTGGATGATGAGGAAATGGAAAATGTGAGTACATGGTGGTAGGTGGTGGCGACCATCATCCACTCACTTGATGTAGTGCTGCCTACTTCTTCCTTAGCCTTTATCATTCTTTTTCTGTGCCTGTCCTCCTCTCTTCCTATTTCTCCCATCTTTCCTGTCACTTCTTATTGCTTTTCTTTCCTTTACAGGTAGCTTTACATTGAGTGAGAAGCCAAATGGTTTCCTGTAAGCCAAGAAACCATTTACAAAGCTGGGTGGTAACCATATAACCAAATCATAAGTGCTCCTTACGTGTCAGCAAGTGGGTTGGTGGAGGGTTAGTGCCCCTCCCCGTAAAACAAATAACTCAGAGTCAAATGGCCACCCTTTACGGGATTATGACGTCTGGCAATAGATAGATAGATAGATATGAATGGTAAAGTAGGGAATGTGAAGGTGGATGGAATAGTTGGTGGGTGGGGTGTGCCTGCTGAGATAGATGAGAATGGCAGTGTGTTAGTGGACATTTGTGCTGGGAGAGGGTTGGTGATAGCCAATACCCTCTTCAGGCACAAGATGATCCACAGGTATACATGGCGAGTGATGAGAAGGGTGGGTGGTGAACTGAAAGGAAGGCAATGATTGATTATGTGTGTGTGGATGAAAGGATGCGAAGATGTGTAATGGATACAAGAACTTATAGAGGTTGGGGGAGTGAACTTTCTGACCACTACTTGGTGGTGGTCAGAATCAAGATCCAAATAAGATGGAGAAATACAAGGGAAGGACGGGAAGAAGGAGTATTTGTAAGGAGACTGGAGAGGTTAAAAGAAGATGAGAAAAAGGCAGAATATAAGAGAGAAGTGGAGGAACAATTAGGCAAATACGAATTGGAGCAGATGGGGGACGTGGAAGGTGTGTGCAGGATATTCACAGAAGAAATATGTGCAGCATGTGATGTGGTGTGTGGGATACAGAGAAGACGGAGGGGGGTGCAAGGAACATGGTGGTGGAATGAAGAGGTGAGACAGGCTGTGGCACAAAAGAAGAAAGCATACAATGAATGGATGAGAAATAGGAGCGTGGAAGAACTTGAGAGGCGGAAGAGAGAGTTATATGTAGAAACAAAGAGAGAAGTGAAAAGATAAGTAAGAGAGAGTAAGAGGAGAGTGGATGAGGAATTTGGAAGGAATCTGAGTGTAAAGTGGAGGGAGTGTAAAAAAAACATCTGGAAAGAGGTGAAGACAGGAAGACAGGATGGAAGTAAAGTTAGCAGGGGAGTGAAAGATAAAAATGGTAGATTACTAGTGGAGAAGGCAGAAAAAGTGAGCAGATGGAGAGAACATTTTAAAGAATTGTTAAATATAGCGGATGGAAGTAATGAGAGTATAAGTGGTTCGGGAATGGCTGCGAGAAGGAGGGAGGTGAGAAGACAGGAAGAAATCAGTAGGATAGAAGTGTGGAACCAATGAAGAAAGTCAAATTGGAGAAAGCCCAAGGAATTGATGGAGTGTCTGGTGAAATGCTGAAGCATGGGGTAGAGATAGTAGTAGAATGGATCTCGAAGATGTGCAGATTGACCTGGGAGGAAGGCAGAGTCCCTGAGGATTGGAAGTCAGGTATAATTATTTCCTTGTACAATGGAAAAGGGGAAAAAGAAGTGTGTGGTAATCATAGGGGCATTTGTCTTCTTAGTACAATAGGAAAAGTGTATGGTAGGATACGTACTGACAGAGTTAAAGAAAGAACAGAGGAATTACTTGGAAAAGAACAGGGAGGCTTTACGAAGTGATGAAGTTGTCTAGATCAGATATTCATTCTTAGATCTTTAGTGGAAAAGTTTCTAGAGAAGGGAAAGAAGTTGTATGCGGCATTCATGGTTTTGGAGAAAGCATATGACAGGGTGGATAGACAAGGGCTGTGGAAAGTACTGTATTAAGAATATATGGAGTACTGTAGATGGGAAGTTGTTGAATGCTGTGAAGAGTATGTATGATGGTCCTAAGGCTGCAGTGCGTGTGGATGGTGAACTGATTGAATTTTTCTCTTTGAAAATTGGGTTGAAACAGGGATGTGTCATGTCTCCATGGTTGTTCAATCTGTACATGGATGGGGTAATAAAAGAGGTACAAGTTAGGGTAGTGGATGTTGGAGTGGCCCTGGTGAGAGAGGGTAGTGTTTGGAAACTCCCTGTACTGTTGTTTGCAGATGATACTGTGTTGTTGAGTGAAGACGAAAGGGAGCTGCAAGGCTTGATTCATGCGTTTGGGAGAGTGTGTAAGAAACGGAATCTAAAGGTGAATGTAGGGAAGAGTAAAGTGATGGTCTCTGAGAGAGGTGAAGTCAGTGAATGTACAGCGAGGTTGGATGGTGAGGAATTGGAAAATGTGAGTACGTTTAAGTACTTGGGTAGTGTGATGAGTAAGGATGGAGGTTTGGAGGGTGAAGTGCTTGAAAGGGTACAGCAGGGAAGAAAGGTTGCTGGTTCCTTGAAAGCAGTGATAAGAAACAGGGAAGTGAGAATGGACGTGAAAAAGTTACTACATGACAGTACTGTGATATCAACTCTAACATATGGAAGTGAAGCTTGGACGTTGTTGGAAGGACACAAGTCAAGAGTGAAAGCAGTGGAAATGAGTTATTTAAGAGGAGCCTGTGGAGTCACATGGAGAGACAGGCTGGCAAATGAGGATATAAAGGAGCGTTGTGGTGTGGATGTGGATGTGATAGGAAGCATTAGGAGGAACACACTGAGGTGGTTTGGCCATGTGGAGAGGATGGAGGTGAAAGCCTGAAGAAAAGAGTGTATGTGAGTGAGGTGGAGGGGGGTAGAGGGAGGGGAAGCCCGAGGATGAGATGGAGGGATGGGGTAGAGAGGTATATGAGAGAGGGGGGTGTAAGTTGGAAGCAGGGCAGTGAAATGGCGGGGGACAGGGCGACGTGGAGGCAATTTGTTTGTGGCCACCCAGAACGGGATTGAGGCGTCTGGCAATAGATAGATTCATAGATAGATATACGAGAAACCGATGATACGACCTGGTAACTTAGGGACTATTTTCATTATACAATCTCGAAAATCCAATGATAAGACATTCAGTCTGGGGCGAGGTGGGAGGATTCTAACTCAGTCATCCCAGCAAACGCAGTCACCGCCATTTTCTCTCAACCTCGGAGAGAATTAGCGGAACTGCTGAGCTGCAGCGTTGCCAGACATGTGATAATTATCACAATATGCGATATTTGGCACACTTTGCGATATGCGATAGCATGCATGCAATAATGTGGTAACTCTCATAATTTCATAATCTGAAAAATAAATCAGGGATTGCAAAATTAACAAGTCAACTGTAACACTAGTACAACTGAAGGATTTAGTAACTCTTACGATAACCAGAATTATAATATGGAAAGTACTTAACAGTTAAACAAATTCAGTAATGTTAATTAATCACTCCACATATAAATATATTAATTCCACAGTAATTACCGATTTATATGAAGAAATGCCTTTGTTTATGAGTGAGATAATTTTGATCAAAAAGTGATAATTTTAACATGCCGGGTATGATAATATGGGTATGGGAATCTAACAACACTGCTCAGCAGGAGACTGTCAGATTCCCTCTTCCAACACAACATTACCACTGATAGATGAGTGTTATGCATGTTTTATATGTTTAATTAATGCCGTGAAGATATTCACAGAAGAGATAGGCGCAGCGTGTGAGGTATGTGGAGTGTGGAGGAGATGCAAGGGTGTGGAAGGGACAGCATGGTGGAATGATGAGGTGAAACGAGCTGTGGAACAAAAGAAGAAGGCATATAGTGAATGGTCAGCGAGTAGAGGTAGGGGAGAAGATGAGAGAGAGAAGAGAGAGGTATATGTGAGCAGGAGAAGGGGGTTAAGAGACTGGTGAAGGAGAGTAAGAAGAAAGTGGATGAAGAGTTTGGGAGGAATCTGAGTGTGAAATGAAGGGAGAGTAAGAAATTGTTTTGGAAGGAGGTAAAGAAAGTAAGCCAGTGTGAAAGGGGAAATAGTAGGGGAGTGAAAGATAGGAATAATAGATTGTTGGTGGAGAAGAGAGAGAAATTGAGGAGACGGAAGGAGCACTTTGAGGATTTGTTGAATGTAGAGAATGAGAGCAGTGTGAGTATAAGTGGTTGGGGAATGGCTGGGAGAAAAAGAGATGAGAGGAGGGAGGAAGAGATCAGTAGGGCAGAAGTAGTGGAAGCAATGAAGAAGATTAAGTTGGGGAAGGCCCCGGGAATTGATGGAGTGTGTGGTGAAATGCTTAGGTATGGGGGTGAGATTATTGTGGAGTGGATATGGAAGTTGTGTAGATTGGCTTGGGAAGAAAGAAGGGTTCCAGAGGACCGGAAATCAGGTATAATTGTTCCTTTATACAAAGGAAAAGGGGAGAGAGAAGTATGTGGTAACCATAGGGGTATTTGCCTTCTTAGTGTGACTGGTAAAATATATGATACGATACTCATTGATAGGGTTAGGCATATGACAGAGGAGCTAGTTGGAGAAGAACAAGGGGGATTTAGGAAGGGAAAAGGGTGTGTAGATCAGATATTTGTTCTAAGATGTTTAGTGGAGAAGTATCTAGAGAAGGGAAAGAAAGTGTATGCTGCCTTCATGGACTTGGAGAAAGCTTATGACAGAAGAGATAGGCAAGGTATGTGGAAGGTATTAAGAATATATGGAGTGGAGGGGAAATTGTTGAGTGCTGTGAAGAGTATGTACGAGGGAGCTAGGGCTACGGTGCGAGTGGATGATGAGCTGAGTGAGTTCTTTAATCTCAATGTGGGACTGAAACAGAGTTGTGTGATGTCTCCATGGCTGTTTAATATATACATGGATGGGGTTGTAAAGGAGGTGCAAGGTAGGGCAGTGGATGTGGGGGTGGCTCTAATGAATGAGGGTGAGATTTGGAAGATTCAGGTGTTGCTGTTTTCTGATGATACAGTATGTTGAGTGAGGATGAATGGGAGTTGCAAGATTTGGTGAATGAATTTGGGACAGTGTGTAGGAGGAGGAATCGGAAAGTTAATGTAAACAAAAGTAAAGTTATGGTGTTTGAGAGGAATGAAGTCACAGAGTGTGCAGTGAGGTTGGATGGTGAGGATATGGAGAATGTGAGTGCATTCAAGTACTTGGGTAGTGTGATGAGTAAGGATGGAACTTTGGGGGATGAAGTGCGTGAAAGGGTACAACAGGGAAGGAAGGTTGTTGGTACACTGAAAGCAGTGATGAGAAATAGGGAGGTGAGTATGGAAGTTAAAAAGTCACTGCATGATAGTACAGTATTGTGATCCCTACCCTGACGTATGGAAGCGAGGCGTGGACCTTGCAAAAGGGGAACAAGTCAAGAGTGAGAGCAGTGGAAATGAGTTACTTGAGAGGAGTATGTGGAGTGACGTGGAGGGACAGGTTGACGAATGAAGAAGTGAAGGAATGTTCTGGGGTGGATGTGGATGTGGTTGAGAAGATTAGGAGAAATAACCTGAGGTGGTTTGAACATGTGAAGAGAATGGAGAATGAAAGACTGACTAAGAGGGTGTATGTAGGTGAGGTTGAGGGAGGGAGATTGAGGGGTAGACCGAGGATGAGGTGGAGAGATGGAGTTGACAGGTATATGAGGGAGGGGAGGGTGAGTTGGAGGGGAGGGTAGTCAAATGGTGGGTGACAGAGCGACTTGGAGGCGTTTTGTCTGCAGCCACCCTTTGCAGGATTATGTCATCGGGGTATAGATAGATAGATAGACATTAATTAAACATATGAAACATGCATAACACTTATCTATCGGTGGTAATGTTGTGTTGGAAGAGGGAAGCTAGCAGTCTCCTGCTGAGCAGTGTTGCCAGATTCCCAAACCCATATTATCGTACCCGGCACGTTAAAATGATCACTTTTTGATCAAAATTATCTCACTCATAAACAAAGGCATTTCTTCACATCTGTTCCAAAATCTTTATGCCTCTATAATATCCTCTTTCCAGATCATCACCATTCCCCTTGTACATCATCATCAACACTGAATCCTGTGTTGCCCCATGAGGAGCGTAAAAGCCCGGGGCTAGGCAAGATGGACCTGACATTTAAGATGAAAGTCAGCAGCCTCACTCATCCCTGAGTGGCATTACTTGAGCAATAAACCCCAACCACCCATCTGATATAAACCTGCACTGCCTCAATCCAAATGGAGTGCCTTAATTACCCACTAAATCACCAGCTGCCATAATATGGTTATATGATTACCACCCAGCATAGTAAATGGTTTCCTGGTGTACAGAAAACCATTTGGCTTGTCACACTTCTCTTGTCCACATATACAATTATACTATTCAGCCAATTATCTGGGAAAACACACTCATAAATAATCATATTTATAAAACCTGTAACTATCTTCACTCCTATATCTCATGAGGCCTTCTCCATTTCAGCAGTCAACCCAGACACAGTTGCTGCCTTCCCCAGCTGCATCCCTCCTATTGCCCTGCTCACAGTAGCAGCATCAAGAAAGGCCAACAGCCAAACGCTGGATCTGCTGGCTCCAAACCTTCCCTGTCCCAAACTCATCATTCAACAACCAGTTGTAATGCTCTCTCCAGGCATCTT
>NW_027642602.1:0-2500 GCF_032717465.1 Coenobita brevimanus | reverse complement strand
GTAGTGCTGTCTACTTCTTCCTTAGCCTTTATCATTCTTTTTCTGTGCCTGCCCTCCTCTCTTCCTATTTCTCACCATCATCCACTCACTTGATGTAGTGCTGCCTACTTCTTCCTTAGCCTTTATCATTCTTTTTCTGTGCCTGCCCTCCTCTCTTCCTATTTCTCACCATCACCAACTGACGAGAGAGATGCATGCAGGAGAATGTTGATGTGTAATGGACGGGATAAATCAAAGCAAGTGTAAGGCAGCTTTATGACACCGCTGATAAGGCTTAAATCCCAGACATAAGCGATGGCGGCACACAGACGAGCCATAAACTGGATTAACACAAAAGGAAGAGGCTGTCGCTTTGGGCTCGGCGAAAAGTTTTGAAAAGAACCGCCTTCGTATGGGAGATTTCGAAGTACCACTTCCTCGGTTATTTATTTTGCTTATTACAGTTTAATATTGATTTTCATATAATCTCCCACTTTTATAATCGACGTAGATTCCATTTATAACATACTGGAGGATTTTATGGTATATGCGGCAAGTAATCGCCGAGGAAGAGACACTGCGGAATCTCCAAGTCAATTTCGGCGTGAACTTTAATGTCGGCACAATTTCAAGTCAGAGTAACATAGAAGAGAATATTAAGGTGTTTGGTGCAAAATAAATCGCTGAAGAAGAAGTGTTACGGAACGATCAAAGTTACTTGAAAATTAATCCGTAATATCGCTGGAATGGTGGCCTTCGCAACAGTTTTTCCTTGGCGATTCATTTTCAAATTAGGCCTTTCTGTTGGCTTGTATGATATTTATACTTTGCTAATACCGCCATAGTTTGCATCAATCGCACACAAGAGGATGTTAAGGTGGAGTGTGCAAAATAGTTCGCCGAGAAGGAAATGTTACGAAATCTCCTATATGAGAGATTACGGCTTAAATTTAAATCTCGGCACAGTTGCCTCAGTAACCTACAATAGAATATTAAGGTGTAATGTGCACAATAAATCGCTGAGGAAGAGGTGTTACGAAGCCTGCCAAGTCGGGGTTGAAAATTAAGCCGTTATCTCGTTGAAATGGAAGGATTCTTAGCATCTTTTCCTGAGCTATTTATTTTGCATATTACACCTTGCTGTCCTCTGTGACGTTATTTATATTTTTTAATACAGTCGTAGTTTGTATTAACACCATATTAGAGGATATTAAGGTGTAGCAGGAAAAATAAATCGCCGAGGAAGGGATATTACGAAGCCTCCAAGAGGTGTCCAAGAAAACTGTGGAATTTCGAGTTGGTGATTTTGTTTGTGTTTTATGTGTAAATATCTGACGTTATTTGCATTATTGTTATTTTGTGGTTTATGTTGCTTGTAAATATCTGACGTTATTGACTAGTGTTATTTTGTGGTTTATGTTACGTGTAAATATTGACGTTATTGACAGTAGTGTTATTTTGTGGTTTATGTTATGTGTAAATATCTAACTTTATTGACAGTATTGTTATTTTGTGCTTTATGTTATGTGTAAATATTGACGTTATTGACAGTAGTGTTATTTTGTGGTTTATGTTATGTGTAAATATTGACGTTATTGACAGTATTGTTATTTTGTGGTTTATGTTATGTGTAAATATTGACGTTATTGACAGTAGTGTTATTTTGTGGTTTATGTTATGTGTAAATATTGACGTTATTGACAGTATTGTTATTTTGTGGTTTATGTTATGTGTAAATATTGACGTTATTGACAGTATTGTTATTTTGTGGTTTATGTTATGTGTAAATATTGACGTTATTGACAGTATTGTTATTTTGTGGTTTATGTTATGTGTAAATATTGACGTTATTGACAGTAGTGTTATTTTGTGGTTTATGTTACGTGTAAATATTGACGTTATTGACAGTATTGTTATTTTGTGGTTTATGTTACGTGTAAATATTGACGTTATTGACAGTATTGTTATTTTGTGGTTTATGTTACGTGTAAATATTGACGTTATTGACAGTATTGTTATTTTGTGGTTTATGTTGTGTGTAAATATCTGACGTTATTGACAGTATTGTTATTTTGTGGTTTATGTTATGTGTAAATATTGACGTTATTGACAGTATTGTTATTTTGTGGTTTATGTTGTGTGTAAATATCTGACGTTATTGACAGTATTGTTATTTTGTGGTTTATGTTGTGTGTAAATATTGACGTTATTGATAGTATTGTTGGAAGGTTATTGAAGTGTTTAAGCTGCCTAAATCACCATATATACAAGTGTAGTGCAGCAGCGCTGATGGTGAATTATTACGTGTGTAATTCACCGGGTCGGTCAGGATCACGTGATGGTCGTCATCGTCAGCTTTTTACCCTCCCGGAAGAGAGCTGAGAGCTGATATAGTCCGATATAGTCCGATCTGAGGGCAAAGTCTTGACCTTCACACACGCACACACCCATCCCCTTGCTCAAGGGGGACAGTAACCACCCACTTCATCAGTGAAACTTTTGCATCCCGAACAAGGCGCGA
>NW_027642601.1:0-24885 GCF_032717465.1 Coenobita brevimanus | reverse complement strand
TAAATAATAAAGAAGAACATAAATGTAGTGTGCTAAAAATATACTCTACAATTCTACACCTACATGTGTCTAGATGTGAAAAGCATAATTGTGAGTTACCATCCTGCCCTTTACTACGAAGAGCCGCAGCACCTCTTGCTCGTTTAACCCTTTAGTGGACAAGTGGTTGCATATTTACGGATGTTTAGACTATTATATATAAATGAAGGTGTATCTGCTCCGCCAAAACAACGACAAGTCAATATTATAAAACTGACTGATTTTCGATATAATTTAAAATGAGTATAACTACCTTTTACAATATAACAAATTTTCAAGGAATAATAAATAAGAAAAGAAGTGAAATAGAATATTTTTATATTATACAAATATATAGTTTAGATGCCTTTCCAATTGGAACAGGTAAAAGTTTCATTGTTCAGGAAACCCTTAATTTCATTAAAAAAGACTAATTTGTCCACACAAAACATTGAGAAACTTTCAAGTCGTTCCCGTTCCTAAAACCACAAAAGGTCATTATGATTTTATTCTTTTTCTTGATGATTTATTATCTTTATCTGATACATTATTTAATGAGGATACTTTTTCTGAAATAGATAGGGAAGGTAATATAACTACATCATATAATCGTTTCAATTACAGGTATTATTTTGATTTGTTACAGTCAAAATCAGATTATAATTCAATTGTAAATTCACAAATTGGTGTTAACGGGCATTATATTCGACGCATTAATGAAATTCTTTCAGATATTCTTAAAGAATACAGATATGCATTCTCAACTAATAGTAAGAATCCATCTAGGATTAAAATTTTATTCTCAAGAGATCTTGGAGCTTCAGCAATGCAATTTACCATAAGTAGTTTCCTACAGGTGGGAATATTTTTAGATGATATTGAGAAGACCGTTATAGAACTGAAAGACGAGTACAAAAAACGCTGTACTCTCATTAATACCTGTTTTGGACCAGCTCAGCTTAAATGTGTTATTAAAATCGACTCATTTCTTATAACACAAGTCTTTCAAGATAATATAAATGAATATATGTTTTGGTGTTATAAGAATATGTTAAAGAGAGGGAGAAATGAGGAATTACAAAGATATTCCAATTTTGATTTATTCTTGAAAATATTTACATATGATAGAAAATATAAAGAAATTAATAATATAATTGATGAAAACCTTCTTTCTCTTTATAATGAAAAAATATATTTAAGAAATAAGGAAGATTTATACAATAATGAAGATGAAGTAAATTTATTATTATCATCTTGTGATCCATATTCATACTGTAAGGAGTTTGCTCAATTATTAGCTAAAAAAATACTGAAATAATGTTTCCTTAAACCACTTGCTTTTCTATGATCAACATGACACTTGCGAGTCTGATTTCCCTTTGCTACAGGAGGAGGGGATGAATAACAACTTCAATTCTTGCTGACCCGGAATGGGAGTTGGTTGCTCACTAAAAGGCTTAATCTTCCATTTTTAGAATAATATTTACACTCTGAAAATCACCAATCCATAAAACACCCAGATAATTATCAAAAAATGAATCTCTTTTAATACTCAATTCTTTATATACTTCTCTTGGGGGCCACAAACAAAAAATATTATTCACCTTCATATTTAAAAAATTAAAGAAACAACAAATATTTATTTCAAAACTAAGAATTTTTCTACCTATTGTAAGATAATAATTAATATTACTCAGAGAACTAGGTTTGGAATAAATGGTTTCCATACCCAAACATTGTAAAGGATTAAAATGTGATTTAGGCACTATCTTTATTTTTTCTTTAGTGATATATGTATATGCCTTAAATTCATCTCCTTCACATATAATGCAGTTTCTTTTCAGTTCTTTGATGTATTTCTCACATTTTTCGTAAGATTGGTGTCCAATATCATATAATAAAAAACATATATTTAAATTGTTATCTGTTTTCATATTCCAATAAAGATTCGCTTGTAATGCCATTGTTTTTATTTCCGAAGCTGTTGCTAGAGGGACTAGGTCTAGTAGATTTTTTATTCAAATATTTTGGTAATAATAGTCGTTGATAATAAAGAAGGTAAGATCGATCAATATCTTCTTCAGATGCTTCTTTTATAGATATAGAATTCTTTACCACACAGCAAAATGTAGTGGGTTCCATAATAAATTCAAAGCATTTCATATAATTATCCAGTACACTATAAGAAAAGACGGTCGGTAAGGATAAAGAATCTAATTCAAATCTAATATATAATTTACAATTTCCTTCTAGTATTAAATGTCTGATATTATTATTATAGAAATTAACTATGATTAAGCTGGTGTGGACCAACATTGATTGTGAATAGATATAAGCATTATATTTTTGTCTACCCACCGACGGAACAAATAATATAAAATAATTTTCCTTCGTTATAAAACATAGTGGAATCTCATCTGCCGGAATGGGATGATCGTCATCTATTACCGTTTCTCTGAATATTTTCTCTAAATCTTCTTTTATTAAATCAATTTCCTTTTTCTCCGATACATGAAAAAATAAAAGTGAATAATTTATAAAAGCGATACGAGAAAAATTAATAATAAATGTCTCATATCCTAAAATGAGTGTAGAAAAAACACCGTCCAGTATATACCATACCATGGTGGGTATCCTCTTACAACATCTTAATGAAAATAGTAGCTGCTTTTATAACAGCGCTTGTACTTTGAGAATCTGGAGGCAAACTGTTTTTCCTACTGAAAGAATAAAGGAAAAGGAAGAAATTTTTTCATTTACAGATAAAGTATATATTAATAATGATATATGTGATATAATGAAGAAAAAGAGAAGAGAAGATATGGAATTTAGTAAAACAAAAAATAGAGAAAAAATTATAGAAAACTTAAAAGAATATGTACCTTCCTTCATGAATATCGATCCCAGCCGTATTATAAATGATATTGGTGATATACAAAATGCAAAAAAATATCCTCTTTTATTTTTATTAAATACATTTAACTTGTGTTTGTTTCGAGTATTTTCAGTTCCCTTAGAAACCGAAGAGAAGTTTCTTATCAAAGCAAAGTTTGAACATGATGGTGATTCTTATTACATGAGTAGACTCAAAAACGTTTTAAATATATTCGGTGGGGCGATATCATATTATCTGAAATATTTATATCAGAGAGATAAACTTGCTAATTCATTTTCTAGAGAAATAAAAAACGCAATTAATGAATTTAATTTTGTTATGCAAATTTTTTACCATATAAAAAATTGTCAAGAAGATCATGAAAAAATTCGATTTAAAGGATGTTTCTATGAAGCCATCTTATCAACGGATATATGTAAAGAATTATATGAATTAATAAAAAATACCGAATATAAAGCTCTGGTTGAAATGGGAGCCATTATTAAAAACGTGAGAGATGTTAATAATTACTGGTGGGAAGAAATGGATGCTAGCATAGAAGATTATAAACAACGATGTATATCTTTTGATAATATTCAGATAGTCCAGTTACCCGTTTTTACCATATGTGGCCATCTCTCTTTCTCATTGCACTTACTGGAAAGCAAAATGATCACTTTGTGGAATTTATGACCAAACATGTTCATATTATGACTGGATGTATAATCTGTATAAATAATTATCCATCAAAATTATTTGAAGGAGTGCAAATATACAATCTTATTCATTCGCAGACTTTACCTCTTTTATTCAAATTTCTTTTGAATTCAGAAGAAAGAAACAATCACCCACTAAAGGAGAATATAGTTTATCCAGCCAAATGTTATATATATCACACAATCAAGATACTAATGGAAAAGGAAGGAAAGGACATCTATATTGATAGAGAAGCTCTTATTAAACTTGGCAGTTTTCTTTTCCTTTTGCTATTGGTGTTGGGTTCGAATGAAAACCAAATCGACCATTTTAACTTAGTTCAGAAAAATGCACATATCCTATCTCTGTGGATGCTTAGAAATATAATAAGAGTTTCCAATGGAAGGGATTTTTATCCCCTCAACCAACTAATTCAATATGGAGAAATAAAAGAATTAATGTCAGAGTTTTCATTTTTATTTCACAATCGTTCTCAAATAATATTTGATGCTATTCAAAAATATATAACAAATTATAGATTACAATGTTGGATTGAATTATTTAAAAATATTAAACGCCAAGTAGAAGAAGAAAATTTCAGATTTTTTGAACCGGTGATAAAAACAGATTTTTCTTCTTCTTCATTTATTGCCTTCTTCGAAAGAGAATTCTTAGCCTAGGGTCAAATTAAAGTTATCATAAAGAATGTCTCCTTCGATCTTCATCAGAGTTATTGATTTCGGTTTTATTTCCCAATTCTTGTCTAATATCTTGCACTTGTCGAGTTTTTCCACCACCGTTTCTAGGCACTGAGAGTTGCATTCAAAAAGTGATATATGTGGAATGGGGTTCTTACGTTTCGATTTCAAAAGAAATCCCTCTTTCAGATGGGTATCTAAAATCTTGGGAAATTCTTCTAGTATCTGGTAAAAATTTGGTATATTCAAAATAAGGCCAATAATTTTCCGACCAAATATACCAAACTGATTGGTAGAATATATTTTAATGGGATTAACATTCAGCCATTCCTTGATTGTAGTTATATAATCCAGAAGCTCCTTGTTTTCATTGCCGAGATATCCAACAAAAAGTGTTATGTGATTTGGGCGTCTTATTACATCTTTCTCTTTCTTGAACTGATTGGTAACATTCATCAGAGTTTCTGTATCTGATTCCGATAATCTTACGGAGAGATAGTATAGTGGAGAGTTCATGTTGATAGTGTGGCCGTTGGGCTATGCGATCCTCATATATAGCGGGCATCCAACTACCAACCAGATAGGTCCTTTTCGCCTCAGTGTTATATACGACCATCTGGTCATACAACTACACCTTTGTCATAGGAATAGTGGTAGTTAGTGTTGGATTGTTTTTTGTTGTTTTTTTTTTACAATAATATTTCAACCATAACACCTCTTTCATTTGAACTTTAACTCCTCGGACTAGAGTGGACGGTGCCGTTAGAAAGAGTAATACAAACACATTCATCTTGGTAAAGTCTGGGACTAACACCACCATCAAGTTCTCTTTGGAGTAGATCTTCTATCATCGCATTGCACAGCTGAGAAGCCTTGACGGCCATCCGAGAGATAGCCAGACATCTCTTTTCGAAGAGACAGAAGGTCTGTCTCATAATTTTTTTTCCTCAATAGGTTTAAAAAGCATTTATGGTCCAAAAAGTCGCCCGCTAAAGGGTTGATAATCCCAAAAAAGTCTACTGTGTGGTAATGATCTACAGTAAGATGTAAAATATAAAATATTAAAAAAACCAACTTTATTGATAATAACCTAATATAGCCACTTTCCAGCTAAAGGATGCGAAATATTAATTGTCTATAGTAAGATGTAAAATAAAAAAAATATTCAAAAACCAACTTTATTGATAATAACCTAATATAGCCACTTGCCAGCTAAAGGATGCGAAATATTAATTGTCTATAGTAAGATGTAAAATAAAAAAAATATTCAAAAACCAACTTTATTGATAATAACCTAATATAGCCACTTGCCAGCTAAAGGATGCGAAATATTAATTTTCTATAGTAAGATGTAAAATAAAAAAAAATATTCAAAAACCAACTTTATTGATAATAACCTAATATAGCCACTTGCCAGCTAAAGGATGCGAAATATTAATTGTCTATAGTAAGATGTAAAATAAAAAAATATTCAAAAACCAACTTTATTGATAATAACCTGATATAGCCACTTACCCTCTAAAACTTGTCCAAAATTGATTTTTGAAAGTGCTTATTTTTATGAAGATAAAACCGATGACCACCCTTCATATTATACTATTGAAACTTTATTCTCCTATAAATAAAAAATTAAGTATGATTATATCCATGTATAAATAATGAAATTTGGAAAACTCCAACCCGTTACTCAACCAACGACTTTATCAG
This sequence comes from Coenobita brevimanus, assembly GCF_032717465.1. Classification (NCBI taxonomy): domain Eukaryota; kingdom Metazoa; phylum Arthropoda; class Malacostraca; order Decapoda; family Coenobitidae; genus Coenobita; species Coenobita brevimanus. Next base: position 18,891 of record NW_027642601.1, on the reverse strand, counting down.
AGCCAGCGAGAATTGTTTCTATGCTTCTTTCCATTTTTTTTCAACAGATTCATGATCTCGAAGGAGAGAGTATTCTTCTATTTAGAATTTTTATGTTAGCAAAATATAATGATATTAATAATAATAATATAAATCTCCTAACATGGAATTCAGCAGAAGGAACATATACACCTTCTAGCTCTTCTCTCATTTTTGCTCCCGAAAATTTATCTGTAAGTCATGAAATAAATAACGCAATAAATAAATAAACAAATTCTCTTGTTTTTTCCTTCTTTCCTTTAATTATAAATTTATTTTTCTTTATTCTTAAAATAAAAAAAATGTTATCTTTAAAGATAGGAGATAAAAATATATATATCAGAGGAAATAATGAATACACAGAAAAATATGTACATAAACTACCACCGATAAATGACGTTGAAGAAATAAATATTAATTTTTCTAACAGGGACTGCGACGAAGAATTGATCCAATGCGATCCTCAGTCTGATTCTACATCTCTAATAGAATGTCTTCAATGTAAAGAACAAAATGCGCGTTGTATAGATGTATCTGATACTCCAATCGTTTCTATTGAGAATGGAGGAGAGAAAGGGCGATTTCCTCCGGGTAAATTCGGTGTATGTTTAGTATCTGAGCAAGGGACTCACTCTGAGGACTTCAATTTTCACACAACTAGAATTGTCGTAGGTGCCATAAGAAGGGGAAACCAACACTATGCCAAGGCTGTAACTCAATGTATAAATGATAATATCGTCACAAAATCATGGTCGAACAACGATTACAACTATTTTCGTAAACCTTGTGATAAGATTGTTGCCTGCCTTCCAAATGGAGCTTTGCGCCATCCACGGACCCAAAAAATTATTTTAGATGTCGGAGAGATCGATTTCGATTTGAATTCAGCCACATGTGAATGTCCAGAGGGGTACAAGTCTACCACCATCTCAGGTGGAGGGCTGCAGTGCATTCCCAGAAATCCTATACCCAGATGTCAGGTATCGTGGACATTATTAAATAATGATGATGATGAGAATTACCTGTGTATTTGTAACCCTGCTCTGCATATCAACGCCAGTGTGGCAACCAATGACGAATTGTTATACAATGTAGAAAACTCGGCCTTCACTAATCAGAATATTTCAAACATGAGGTTCGTCTCGAGTACCCTTCTGAACAATTGCGATCATTGTTTGCCCCTTCCTGGAGTGAGTTCGAAGAATGCTGCCTTCTCCTACAATTGTCTGAGTGAGCAGACTGCCGATGTGACTCCCGAAAAGTGCTATGGGGGGCATCTTATTGAATCCCTCCTACTGGTGAAAGATGGACTCTTGGAAACGGGCGTTTACAAAGAGTCTTGTTATGTGAAAGGGGGTGTTGTTACGGTTCGAGGTAAAGGTGGTATATCTTCTTACTTGGAAGGAATGGACTACTATAACAATCCGAATTATATCTTAGAAGGAGGGGGCGATCCGCCCAATTCCAGCCTCAGAGTAATAAGACCCCCACCCTTTGGTGTTCATGGACTGGGAGAGGACTCGGGAGATCACGCTTTGGGACTGTTGGTATCAGCGGGACGGGTGTATCCCGGTTGTGTTTACTCTCGTCTAGGTACGGAGGAGAGAAAAACCAACTACAATGAGATAAAGACATTTATCGACAGACAAGAGAATCATGGGAGTTTTATGCAGAGAATCAATGATCCCGGTATAGTGGCGGGAGCTTTTCTGCTTCCGAAGATTTTCACGAGAGAAGGCGAAAAACTCCTTCCTCCTTCTGATATGAGAAATTTTCCACTGGGAGTCCTCAATCATAGAAGGGCAGCTGGTTACTACTCCCTGTTCGATCTCATCGACAGAATCGTCATCGACGGATCCTCGGGAAGTTTTCGCGATATTTTTCCACCCTCCGTTCTTTATGAGGGAGTTGCCAATCTCTCCGAGTCTGAATTCGATCTTCTAGGTGGGCTATTGATAGAACCTACCAATATAAACCCGAGAGATATCGCATGGCGGAGAAATTACGTCTGTGAAGAATTATGGGCTAACACTCCAACTTTCACCAATTTCTATGCGGGAGGCAAGCACATCTTTGGAGGACTATTAACACTCTCTCGGGAACCGCAAGTACCCCTGGGTCCAGCTATAGTGGCCAATTTTAATTCCCACTGCTCCGGAGCTTCCCTTCAACAGAACGGAGATTCATCGTACTTGGATTGCAGAGCTGGGAAACCCATCGATTTTTTAACCACCCAGTTACACGGCGCCGAAAATTATCTAGAGAACGAAACCCTTCTGAGTCTTCCTCCAAATGTACCGTGCGGATTTCCGGAACTCTTAGAGTTCTCTTCCAGGAATTTTATGTCGGATGATGAAACCATGGCGAGATTCAAAAATCAGTACAGTAACGGAAACAGATCTACCGGGGGGATTAAGGATAATCTAGCGAGAAAGTATGATTATAAAAGCGCGCGCATCCAGGTATGTTGGACGGATTACGAGAAGGTAGGGGATCGAGAGGTGGGAAGGAGCCTATACCATCCGCCCCTTGCGTAATGGAAGCTTTTATTCAGCGCGACACCTTAAGAAATTTCTCCATGGTTAACGCACCATCCTCTCCTCGGGCATCTCTCATGCATTTCACACAGCACTGCGCCAACTACGTGGACTGCCTCCTGACCCACTACAAATTTCTCTTGAACGGCGACTGCTGGATGGGCGCGAGTCTAAACCAATATCTTCCCATTTTTACGATAAACGAAAAAAACACCTATCCGTTGTCTCCGAAGAGAGACCATCACGTTGATGGTACCCCATTTCTTTCTCGCCCCGTCGACTCTCTGAAGAACCCCATAAACGATGTGAGGAGGAATAAAGCTGCTTCTGCGAGGGGTTGTTGTGATACCACGGACGCCTTTTGCAGGAAGAGACTGAAAGAACCCAAAATCAACGTATCCATGATATGCGAGGCTAGTCTGCATTCCAGAGCTACTCGGTATACTCCCTACATTATGGAGAAGAGACTCCCCCTCTCTTCCATTCAGAGATATTCTGCCTATTTCAAAATTATGAATAATTTAGAAGACTTGGAAGAATCGCTGAATAGCGCGTATCTTTTCACTCGTCCCACCAACTACGAGGGTAGAAAGATACCTCACACTCCAAACGCATTTTCAACCTGTCCCCATAACCAGGAACATATGTCTTATCTATACGGAAGGCAGATGGTCACTCCGTTTCCAGAGAATAATCCTACCAGTTTTTTTACCATTGACTACACAAATACCAACTACAACGTTCCCCATTCCAGAATACTGACGAATCCCCGAAGGACGCGTTTACTCGAATCTTTAGTCACCGTGGGTCCCAGCACCATCAGGGCAAATATGCTCAATTCTCGGGACGACGGGCCGAGCGATATCATCTTGCAGTTGGCGACTCCCGCCCACCGCCACGAAATGAAAGGAAAGGGGAAATTATCCTTCGTTCATAATTATCCGATAAAGTTACCCTGTCGTTATGGCTACGAATCCGGACAAGTTGTAAGTGAAGGGACTTGCGGCCTAGGAGGGTATCTATGCGGTTACAGGCCTTGGCATCAAAATAATAAAGAGGGTTGGTTGGATGGATTTTCGTGTCGCTCGCCAAACGAAACCTACGACTTGGATTTTTTCAAACCGATTTCTCGGATCCGGCTTCCGTCTTTAGATTTTTCTCAAGCATTATGGAAGTGGGATGCTTTTTAGAATGGGTAATTCCTGGCCAATGTGCAGTCGATATTCCTATGGAGCATACCCCTTTACTCGTCAAATGACGGATCAGATTTCACAGAACAGAGTATCTATGGGTTTCGAATCTGCCTCTTCCAATTTCTCCACAATTATGAGGAAGAAAATTTCCTAGCGGACAGCTAGGTCAGCTCGCTTCAGTGTTATATACGATTACATAAATGCACGGAGTTATTGATAATAACCACTTGCCAGCTAAAGGATGCAAAATATTAATTGTCTGTAAACACCAACTTCATGGATATAGCCACTTGCGTTAATTAATAAATTTTTTTTTTTTTTTTTTTCTCGTAGTATGGACACATATCCAACTTTGAGTATTGGTTTTCTATATTATCAAAAATATCCTAGAATTTTTATAGCAGGTCTCGAGCTTTTAAACCGGACTTTAAAAATTCAATGTGATGTTTATAGGAAATGAACTGGCAAAAAGTGCCATGCTCAATTTGGCAGCATTAATCGAGTATAAAGATAAAGATCTCACCGAGATATTTAAGAATATAGAAATTATTAAGGTAAACGAAAAAACTTTTCTGGATATGAATTACGAAATTCGTTTTTTACCGGTTCTCACATCTCATCAGATGGAAATTAAGAAAAAAACGCAGGAATTTACAAAGAAAATCAATCCACTCGAAATATGGGCCTCTAATTTTAGACCAGGATTTTCTACAAAGTCTCACTCCCATCTTAAAAGTGAAAAAGAGGAAAAGATAAAAAAGAAAATACAGATATTTGGAGATCGTTGTCAATATAAGATTGTTGTTTATTTAAAACTTTTAATAGATTCGCATGCTCAGTTTAACCAGTGGTTGAAATACTTTTCAGAAGACATTACGAGACTTGCTGCTTTTGTCATTTTTTCCAATACTCATGTTGTTATATGATTTTCTATACTTTGAATTCCTAATTTCTGTCCCAATGCTTTTACGCAGTTCTGCATAATTAGGTTTATTGTTGATTATTTTTCTTTTTCTAGTAAATGATACTTCTTTCTCCTCATCTTTTTCTCCCCCTCTTCTGTCTGATTTTCCTTTTCTTCAACGGTGAAATCATCCAATAAGAGATAATTTGTGATAATCTCACATTTATTTAAAATCAGTAGATATTTTCCTATGAGATTATTTAAATGTCCACTATTAATGGCTTGGTGACGTTTACAAATACTCTCCATTGTCATCTTTATTATTGATTTTATTATGATTCGCAAAGTAGTATATCTCAATCGCAACTCCTCTAAATCTATAAGTTCCCTCTTTTTCTTGACCAATTCGGTCGTTATTTCATCGTTCACCATAATTCTATATTCATTTTTCTCAAGCTGCTCTGCCAATCGACATTCCATAGCAGATTCTCGGACCTCATCTTCTTTATAAGTATAGCCGGTTAGAAAAAGGGTATCTTTATGATTTATATTATTATTTAAGTAAATTTCTAAAAGAGTTTTATTTAAATCTTTAATTGTTGTACCCTTTTTATTATGAAAATCTTTTATTTCTTTTAATAATTTATCATTATATTTAATATGGTAAAAAATACCCAATAATATTTTAGTATCCGAGACTGTCAGGGCGTAATAGTTAATCAAGGTCTCAATAATAGATTTTGTAAACATGGCGAAGGTAAAATAATAAGAAAAATTTTAAAAAAAATCATTTATTTCTAGATGTATCTAGAGATTCCCATAAATCTATAAGCTTTATAATCATCAATGTATATTCATTGACTAAATTTAAATAGTACAGTTTTATTTTAGCAACATGACCGGTATTCGGTATTTTGAATTCACTGGAAGAAATGAGCTCGGTGGTGGATCCTCGCCATTTCTCTGGAAGCTGAAGAAAGGAATTTTCGTTGATTTCCAGAACCATACATCCAAACTCTTGTAAAACATCTAAATGGCGAACACATTCTTCAAGAAATTCAGACACTGCATAATAAAGATCCGTGATTAACATAAGTGTAGACTGAAACCCCAACTCTTTCCAAATAGTCAATTGGAAAATAATCCTTGTACAGTAAAAAACCCACACTTTGTTTTATTTCATGCTTTAGATTATATTCAAGAGTTTGTTTTATGTGAATGGAAATTAAATTGAAATAGGAATTTATTGTTGAATCATCCGCTAATTTTGCTATGCCTTTACAAAGATGAATTTTAATAAAATGTTTGGGAATATAAACCTCAATGAATATTTATTGGATAAACAGATTTGAATGTTTTTGTTATTATCCTGTTGAAGAACAAAAGAAATATAGTACAATAACTGTATCTGGAAAAAGTATAAAAATCTTCAAAGATTTTCTCTTCATTTTCCACATTAAAAATAGATTTAGAAAGTTCACGTTTTTCTAAATTATATTTATTTATTAAAATATTCTTTAAAAAAAGACATATAGATTTAAGAGTAAAAACGTTATTCACTTTTATCGATAAGCTCTCACCATCACGATTCACTTCCAGCGTGGTGTTCGCCATCGATGTATGCTCGGCATTTAGAGTATAAAGTGACAAATTATGAAGCTCGTCGCCATCAATCGTCAGTAGCGTCTTTTGGCTTATACTACAGAGAATTTCACTAGGATCTGTCTCCTTGTCATCTACGTAGGCGACCGACCATCCCGATGAGTTGCATATTCCCAACTCATAATCTTTGTACATTTCATCAATAAATAATTTATAATTATTAAAATTAATTTCATTTAACTTCCTTAACTTGACATATTTTGCTAGAGTAAATAAATCTGAACATTTAAGAATTATATTCTCTTTCATAATGAATGTGCTTGAAAATTTACTGGGAAATCTTTTAAAGATATACCATTTGATTCCAGTCAAACAAATATTTATATATCTCATCATATTCCTGGTTGTTTTATTTTACCCTTGCCTGAAAAACCTTCATCATCATCATTTTTAAAGATTTCCAAAGATGAATTTGATTTATTAAATGAAATTTGGAAATATGAATACAAAAAAAGAAAGAGAAAAAAACTAGTTAGAAAATAGATAATCGATATTATAAACACTAGTATCGTAACAATTAAGCCATGATATTGAACTGCTAATTTCACACATTTTTTTATATAAAGTTAATGTCTCTCTTGATTCATCCATATTATGAATCTCGTCACAGACAGCCAGTGGATGATGCAAATTCAGTGGAATAATCCTTTTCTTTGTCAAATTTCCTATATTATCATTATTGTTATCATATAGACTGGATTCAAGTCTGAGACCTCTTCCAAATAATTCTACATTATCGTATAAATCTGAAAAATTTAATTGATTCTGTGATATATATAAATCTCTTTTTTGACGAACATTGCAAATTTTATCTCTCGAAGAGTTAAAGGATATTTCAAAGGTGTCACTCGATTTTAGCGGAACATCCAAATTGAGAGAATTTTCTATTTTGAAGGAATTAGGATAAAAGTGTTCACTTTCGGTTAGTGTGTATAAAGAGGTAGGAAAGCACATTTGCACAAGAGACGAGATTTTTTTTAGGGAACTAATATCATAATCTCTAGCAATATTGCTTAAAGAAGCTAATAATCCGTAGGTTCTGTAATTTCTTATCATTGCTGCCGATTTGAAATACTTATTATTTTCAGTTATATCCCCCAGTGGAGATAATAAACTGACCTTTTTTAAAAAGGGTGATCTTTTTCGAGAGGGGATTCGGGAAGATAGCATTATCTTGCCCAAATTTAGTCTCGTTTCTTGAAATATTTTCATCATGTTTTCAAATTTCCTATTACTACCGATGTATGATTTCCCCTCAAAAATAGAATGGAACAGATTCTCGTGGCCTCCAACAACGATACCCGAAATCATTCTCGAATTTTCCAGAGCCTGGGCAGAAAGTAGATGAAAATCTAGCGGGTTCTGAGGGGTAAAGTTGCCCAGAATATTTTCAACGGGAAAAATAGAAAAGGCTGAGGTTGCATTGATAGGGTTTCTTGTAATGTTTGGGAGGGAATCACCATACATGTTATACCAAGCCGGTGTTCCAAACCATTTATCGGATATAGTTTTGCTATTTCCTATATTTAGTTGATCAGGCGATATATAAAGAACGATTCTGTTTTTATCGGAATGATCAGCATTTTGGGGAAGCACTATCGGACCGACGGAGGTTGTGGCAAGTTTAACATTCTCCCGCGTAAATTCGGAGATATTCTTCAAAGATCTAGAGGTCACAATAGGTTCCACTTGTCTCGATCGGATACCAAAGAGAGGAACACCCACGGAGGCAATGGGAGTATCCGTTTTACCGGGTACTACGTTCACAAAATCGTCCTTTGGTACACAGACATAATCGTCGGTTTGATAAGTTGCAACCTTCGTCATATCCACATACGTCAAAACACATGGATTCACCTGACATTTTGTAAAATCAGTGTACTCTTTATTGGACTGGACGGCAGTGAGAAGCGCATTGACTAGATAGTCTAGCTGCCCTTCACACTCGCAGGATATTCTATTTTCTAAAAAATAATTTTTATCATTAATTTTTCTAATGTATTCTTTTAGTGAAGAATCATTTAAATTCTGAATTAAATGAGTCAAAGCTATATCTTCATGTCGAATAATTTTACTGTCACCATTTCTTTCATCCTTTAAAAAAACTTCATTTTCCCAGTTGGGGTTATATCTATATTTTTTAGGATCGTGGAGACATGCTACATTTGTGTCACAATGGTCACCTCCAAATAAGAAAGGATACTTACAATGACATGTAAATTTTTTCGCTAACCGAATAAACCAGTTGACCTGTGTGAATTGAACATTTTATTACCTCCTCCTCCTTTCCATCTTTAACACTATAACAATATTTATTTTCTTTGTCAAGTAACTGATCACCATATACGGCAGAAATACCAGATATTGCGACAGCATTATCGTCTGAACAAAATAACTGACAGTCGTAATTGCTTACATGTTCTTCCTCCATTTCCACCGGATTTTCACATCTTTTTGAGGTAGAATCTGATAACGATCCAAAGTACGATGTTTTTTTTGCGAAAAAATATATTTTTTAATTTCATTTAATGACCTTTTCTGAACCGAAGATTTATAAGTGGCAAAAATTTCATTATTTTTATCTTTATTAACTCTGACTGGTAAGTTAAATTCGTTACCGTCCATTGATAAATAATCATAATTTGGTAGGGTTTTTATATCGGTGATATTGGCCATCTGTCTTGCCTCGATCACTTTATCAATTTTAGCTTTCATATTATCCGGTGTTAATTTTTCATGATTTAGCAATTTCAACATAAATTTCTCATGTAAAGAGCATGGTGTCAGTTCTTTTTCTCTTAGAAACAATGTTATTATGAGATAAATTATAAAGCTTACTAATACTATTATCAGTAGAGTATCCATTACTAGTAACTCTGTGTTATATTTTTTGTAATAGTAATAATATATAAAGAAAATTCACCCCCTTGTCTCACTTTCAAAAAGGCAAGATGAGTCAAATCTTTCCAGTGAAATATCTTGGAACTTAATTCACTCAATATGTTTAAAAGTTTGATATTATCCTTTATATCGTACAGGTAACCTGGTTCCTTAGACAATCCAAATACTAAATATCTCTTTTCAAAAGGTAGATTATTATGAAATGCTGATGCGATAATTGAATTTGAGTTTGTTTTATTTGTATCTTGTATGAAAATATTATATTTAAAATTGAAATATTCTTTATTAATCATATAACAAATATACCTTTTGTTTTGGGTTATATTATTATTTATTATATTTATCTTGAAGAGTCTGTAAGGTAATACACCTAATGGTCTAATTATATTTATTTCATTATCATAGATTTGTTCCCCCTTTTCGTTTATTATCGTCGTTGCCATAATAAAACCAGTATTTGTAAAAATATTCATTTTTTCAACAAACTTTGACATGGAAAAAGAGGGCGGAGAAACAAGAGGAGAAGGAGGAATTGTGATATTTTTACCGAATGGATTCGATGAAAAAATTAAAGGTGATGATGAGTAATAATTTATATTTTGTTTTGTAAGGGTAAAATCTAAATCTTTGCAAAAATTTTTAAAATATGGTGGATATTTTTCTTCGATTCTATCCACATCTGTTAATCCAATAATTTCCATTTCTATATGTAAAATATATTTCTCAAAATATGAAAGGATTCCACAGACAATGGTGTTGATGTTTATATCACTATATCTAAAAAAATTGAGAATATTAAAAGTATAAATTTTGGGGGTAAGTTTTTGTAATTGGCCTTTTTCCATATTTACATAATAGGAATCAAAAGATATATAAAAAGTTTTATTTTTTCTCTGTATAAAATTTTCTTTAGTTAGAAAGAATATATATCTTTCAGGTTTCCAATATAAACCATTCTCAGAATTTGAATGAAATAAAGAAAAACTTGGTACAGTATCCGAGAAGAGAAGGCGATTATTTACAAAACAGAGCCATCTATTTACCGTGGTCATATTAGAAAATTTAATATGAAGAGTAAGAGATGGCAAACCGTGGATAATTACTGGACAAAAGGTCAATGTATATCCAAAGATATCTTTGTATTCTAAATCTAAATCTATATTTGAGTAACTGTTACTATCATAAAATACAAGCTTTTTTTTATATTTAGCTAGACTTAAATTTTTAGTAATTTTTGACATTCTACAAGTTTTCAATAATGTTATTTCCTCCAAAGTAGGTTCCCATTCGTGGAATTTTACAATCATTTTTTTTATAGGATGATACAGAAACTATAACCTTTTAGAAAATATGTTTATTCAATATTACATCTACAACAATATTTTTTTTGAAAATTTTCATCTTCTGTGGATATTAAATTACAGAGTTCTTTTATCATTTTTAATTGTGAAAATTGTCTAATGTCATTCATTTGCTTGTATCTTGAACGATAAGAGCCCCAGTGTCCTTCTGGGTTACCTGGATTGTTGGCTTTAATTCTTTGTGCAAAATCTTTAGATATCATAATCGTCTTTCTATGTTTCTCCGGATGTATAATTTTCATTGATCCATCTTTAATTAAATTTCTTAGAGAGTTTTTATTATCAGGAAATATTGTATTGGGCGTGTAATATTCTTGTCTTAAAAATAAAAAGGATTTTTGATATTCTTTATTTGAATTTTCTTCTGACATAGGATTTACAGTATTTTTTATAAAAATGTTAATCTTACCATACCAGTCTAAACTTCTGTAACCAAAGTAGGATACAATGTGTTCTACCTCACTTTCAGTAAGTGAATTTTTTCCTTTACTAAAATGGATAAAGAGGCCCATCAATATTTTAGGTTGTATTTGCCAGTCTTGAAAACTCTGATTCCCTAACAAGACACACACTCCGTTTTCAAAAAGTAAGAGTGTAACAACCCTATAATGTTCATGAGTTATTGGTAACATTTCATCATAAAACTCAAATAATACATTTTCTCCAATTAAGGGTTTTATTGGTACCAGTATTTTTATAAAAAAACCAGAAAACGTATTATTATTATTTGTGTAAACAACACCGTGTACATCAAAAAACTTTTTCAATTTAGTAAAATTCAAATTAAAAGGTAATCTAAAACTAACCACAATATTTACTATAGAACTGCTTTTTATGCGAATAGGTGATTGTAATACATTAGATATTTTTTGTAAATTGTTTTCAATAGAAGATTTGATATTAAATTTAATCCCTACACACATAATAATACCATTATCAAAAATAAGACATGTATTTTTAGGGTAACTCGTCGATTGACGAATGGCAATAAACTGGGACTGATAATATCCTTGTGCATTTTTGTGATATAGCCGTCTATTTATGTGAGGAAAATATATCTCTTTTTTACTCCCTTTAGCTTTCTTAAGAACCTCTAATATCTCTTCATTTGAAACTTTATTCCTTCTTGCCAAATTTATTATTGTTTCCTCTGTAGGATTCAAATTTTTTAATTTAAAAACATTTTTTACAAGATATAGGGGATCTTGTTTAACCTCTATTTTCAACTGTATGCATACATTTACTATGGAAGTTTTTATAAAATTTATTTGTCTCAATAATGAATCCATATTAATTAATAGAATCAGAAAGGGAATAATCTTTTATTATTTTACCATCCTAAAAATTATCTAAAGTCTGATAACAAGTGATAGTCATCTTTTTTTACATAGTTAGAATTTAATTTCTCTTTGAGATTATGATTTAAATCATATTCAAAAGTAGTAGATTTTTTCCTTTTCACCGATTTTCTGTATTCTTTATTTTCATCTGTTAAATATTTACCCTTTATTTCCTTAAAATGTGTACTTGAGCTGAAAGATAAAATTAATCCTAAATCATCTGATAATTTATTATATTTTTCTTGATTAAAGGAACATTTATAATACTGAGCTAGTGAAATCAAAATAAATCGTATAAATGTAATAATTTTGATATAAATAACAATTAAATTATTATAGTTGTTAATGAAATCTATAATTTTTTTTAATATTAAATCTTTACATGCTATTTGGTCTTTCAAAAGAGTTTTAATATAAGCTTCTATGATTAAATTATTCATAGAAAGATCTCCATTCCTACCATTATGAGAACCTATAAATTTATGAAAATCTTCAGCTTTAAAAAAGTTTTTACAAAACCCTTTAGTTAATTCATAAAGATCATCTACCTCAGTAGGAATAATCTCATTAATATATTCTATATTTAAGAATATTACATTTTCTTTTTCTGAAATTTGTATACCTTCGGTGTCATTTTGTATAGGTGATTTTAAACTTTTAGATAACAGAATTGTTTTAGTTTTTTCTTCGGTAGATATTGTTTGAGGGAATATTATAATATTTTCTCTTTTATCATATAAGATGAAAATTGGGATTTTATAAAAACTCTTATTTAGCTCAGTAAGGAATATATCTGTAAATAATTCTATGCATGAATACTTTGTTAAAAGTGAAGATAATTCATATCCTTCACTCAGACTAAAAATTTCTGTCCCATAATGATACTCTTTTATTAAATCGGTCAAAATAACATCAAAATATTCCCTTTCCTTTTTATTATAACTATCATCACTATTATTAAAGTCATTTAACTTTTCATGTTTACTCTCGATAATAAGTTTAACGGCAACATCGTAGAGATTTGTCAAAAGGATTCTAAGTTTATCAGGTTCATTTCCTATTGTATGTATAAGTTCATTAAATTCTTTAATTTTATTGAATTTGATTATTTGTTTTAATATTTCTTCTTTTCCTAAATCGTTATTGTTAATATATTCCTTTATAGTTTGTGAGTTATTAAAATTTTCAATGTAATTTATGGTCGTATCTGGATATTTCTTTAGATAATTAATAACATTACCTGTATTTAAAATATGAAAAATAAATCGCAAAATTGTTAAAAACATACCTTTAGTTACAAAGCCATAATATTCCATAGTTAGTATTTGCTTGATAAAATTTTCCAGTGAATTAAATTTATCTCGAGTCATTAGTGTATTTTTATTTTTCTTACCATTATCTTTCATTATATCATCATAATTATTATTGTATTTTTGAATTATAATGTCTTTGGTAATTTTTTCTTGAGCGTTATTAATCGCCAAAAATCTACTTTCTCGAATAGATTTTAAAATTTTTTCACCATATTCTACATTGTGAGAGTACTTAGACGAAATTTCATACTGTGGATGAAAATCTTTAAGGATTAATGAAACTATTTTTTTAATAATTCTACTCCTAAAACACTTTCAATGCCATTTTCTAGAGGAGAATTTGATGGACATAGTAATTTAATAATTGGCCAAACATATAAATTAAATAAAATTGATTTAACTTTTATTACATTTTCTTTTTCATATTCTTGTCTTTGACCGCTCCCAAAACATTTAATAAAAATCTGACATGAACTTGATTCTCTTTTTTCTATTTCCTCAGAAGTAGCGTAAAAGATATCAGAAAGTTCCTCTTCAATTTTCTGACTTAAGTAATCTTTCTGATTATTTATTAACTCATTGACTATATTACAAAGAAAATCATCTATCTCCTTATTATTTTTTATTTTATTTAAATCTGAGACTAGGGGATGTGTCATAGCTTCATATAACTTTGTACCAACTGTACTAGATAATCCTTTTTTGAAAACATTAAAATAAAGCTGAATTAATTTCTTTTTCATTGGATTATCATTTATTTTCTCAAGATTTTCTTCTATTTCTTTTTCTCTTCATAATCATCATAATCGTCTTCATCTTCATCCTCTTCTTCTTCTTCTTCATCTTCTTCTTCTTCTTCTTCTTCTTCGTCCTCTTTTTCTAAATAATCTTCATCTTCGTTTTTATCTAATTCTTCTTTATAAATATTACTCATTTTTTTTTTTTAAAGAATTAAAACATCCTTTTATTTTATCTAGTGACTTATCCATAAACTTTTCATAGTTAATAATTGGTATTTTACAATATGAGATGACAGTTTGGAAAAAAATAGGCAGTATTAATAGAATAATTGTAAGATAAAATAAATTTTTCAAAACGGTTCCAAAAAAAGACGATGAACACTGTTCACCTTTTAATATAATATAGAAGGGTCTTGTTGGATCACTAGACATTTTTTTGTTTCAATATTCTACAAGTTCTGTTCTATTAGAATTATTTCTATCTACTATATAATAATTATATAATTTATTTACTAATAAATTGATTATACAAATTCCAAAATGTAATACTGGTACTACTATAAAGATTATAAGACTGAATAAAAGACCAGTTTGAAATGGATTATTCCAACCTAATTGTGGATAAATTAAGTTCTTTTTAAGAAATGGGTCTTCAATTACATATAATATCGATGTAAAAAGCATATATATTGCAACATATAAAGAAGGTTGGTATGCATGAAAAACTCGTTTCGGTGCATGAGAAATAATTATATTAAGTATTGTAAAAATAAAAGGAATAACATGTTTGCTAATGTTTATAAATCCGATTTTATGCTCACTCTGGGGGTAGATAAGACACCAATAACTAATAGTAATAAAAATATTAATACACCCTGTTATATTTGAAAGAATCCAGGAGGGTTTATATATTACAATATTTTTAATAACTAAAAGAGCATTGAGAAATATAAAAAGAATCAAGTAATAACACCCAAAGAGTCCAGTTTGAAATATAATAAATATGTGAGGGATTTTTTATACTATCAGTGAAACATATATATGAAAAAAACAACACCCATATGAAAGTATATCCTATATAAATTTTATGATATTTCCACTTTAATTTGGATATAGCAAAGGTGTTTTTATTAGGGATCTTCATATGTATGGCCCATAAATTTCCCTTATCAAAATAATTATTATTGAAACCATCAGGTTCTTTAAAAGACAGTGACATTACTATTAATATTATCAGATCACTTCATATAAAGTAGTGAGTAATCCGAAATGATAACGCCTCAGTGTTATATACGACCATTATCAAAATAAATAATTGGGAAATTCATTTTATTGTATTAACCCTTTAGCGGGCAAGTGGCTATATAAGGTTATTATCAATAAAGTTGGTTTTTGAATATTTTTTATTTTACATCTTGCTATAGACAATTAATATTTCGCATCTAGATAAATGAGACAGATCTTCCCTTCTCAATTATCAGCCAGGCTAGGCTAGGCCATGAGGTCCTCCAAGACCAAACGATACTATAAGAATATTAAATGTTCCCTGGACAAAATACTGTTGAACTCGGAGAACACTAACTACTACTACTCCGTGCATTTATGACAAAGGTGTAGTCGTATATAACACTGAGGCGAACAGGACCTATCTGGTTGGCAGTTGGCTGCCCACTAAAGGGTTAAGAATTAAAGATATTCTTTATATTTATTGAATCTATTTTTATCAACATTTCTAAATAATATTAATTACTTTTAAGTAATCTTTCTTTCATAACAAGTGAGAGGGATGATAATATGTTGTTCCTTATTTGGAGTTCACGACAACAACAAATGACCAAGCGTGCATGACGCATGCTCCCGGCAATAATAAGTTTTTATTTACATAACTTGTTCTGAGAAGTAGTAGAGGACAAAGGAAGATGGAAGGGGGGGAGGGGTTAAAAAGGATAGAGAAAGGGAGAGTAAGGATAGGAAGAAATAAAAATAAGAGAGGGAATTACTTATTTTTTCGATATGAGATTATACCATTTGTTCAGACAATTAACTTGGTAGCACTTCGTTTGAGTAAATGAATCGCTTCGAAACTTTTGAGTCAAACGAGTGATAGAGACGTACTTCAGTCAAACAAGGAACGGTCTATTATAAAGATGGATCTATTAAGAACCCAGTTCGAGGAGAAAATCAGTAAAATGGCGAAAACCTTTGAAGAAAAGTAAGTGTGGACAAAGAATAATGTATATATGTGTATATATTTTTGTTTACCGTGACTCAAAAATAATTTTCTTTTTCTTCTAGGAAAGTGTCAGGAAAATGTTCTTTATTCTCAGAGAACAGACTGAAAAAATATATAGAAACTTTGGAAATCGCAAATAAACAAAGGAAAAAGACCCAAAATATGTATCATTTAATTCGAACATATAGAGTGGAGACAATCCAGGGCATGAAAAAGTTGGTATGCAAGAAAACAGGACGTTACGTAGTGTCTGTGAGCGAGATCTATGATACAATTATGACTGCTCATATACGAGTGGGTCATGGTGGACAGAAAAGAACATTCAGTGAAGTGAAAGAAACGGTTGCAAACATTAGTATGGGGCAAATAAAAATTTTCCTCTCCTTTTGTAAAACATGTGGAGAGACAATCCAAGGAAAGGGAAATTCCAAAAGAGTAGTAAAACCCATCTTATCCAACAATTTTGGAGAAAGAGGTCAAGTAGATTTAATTGATTTAAATGGAATTGAGTATAATGGATTTAATTACATATTGAACTATCAGGATCATTTTTCTAAATTCTCAATATTACGAGCATTAAAGACTAAAAATGCTAGTGAGGTGGCACAACACTTGGTGGACATATTTACTATAATAGGAGCACCCAAGATTCTTCAGTCTGATAATGGGAGGGAATTCACAGCAAAGGTGTTGAAAGAAATAACATCTTCAATTTGGCCAGAAATGAAAACTGTTCACAGTCGACCCAGACATCCACAATCACAGGGGAGTGTGGAAAGATCAAATGGTGACATAGAAAATATGATAAGGGCCTATCTGAGAGAAAAGAAAACACAAAATTGGCCAGATGGATTAAAATTTGTGCAGTGGCAAAAAAATTCAGCAATTAATAGAATCATAAAATCCTCCCCTTATAGAGTTGCACTTGGTAAAAATCCTAACTTGGGATTTAATAAATCTTTCCCACTGGACATACTGAAGAAGTTGTCAAATCGGATAGAAGACATTCAAGATTCGCCTGAAGAAGAAGAAGAAGAAGAACCATCGAATGATGAAGGTGATCTTCCAAGAGTGAGTGTCCTTTTGAAATATTTTATTTTTTATTTTTCTTTAGTTTTAAAAAAATTTAGTCTAAGAATTTGTTTTTATTTTTCAAGGTGACGGAGAGGCTGAGAGAAATAGAAAAAATTAGAAGAAGTTGCAAAGAAGGAATGGAGAGAGAAGCAGAGAAAGTGCGAGCAGAAGGGGAACCGACAACCTCATCAGATATGAACATTGGCGAGGACGTCTGGATTAAAGTGGATTTCTTAGACAGGGCTAACAAACTGGGAAACAGAAACATTCTTGGTACAGTAATAAAGAAAGACAGTAATAGAAATTTATACCAAATTCAAACAGAATATGGGATATTAGATAGGAATTTTGTAAGTGAGGAACTCATACCATGTGGATGCACCATGCCTAAGAAAAACAGATTTACAGAAAATGAGAAAATACCTCTTAGAAAAGCAGTTAGGTTATATACTAAAGGAGGAAGCTGTATTTGTCGTAGGGGATGTATAGACAAACATTGTGAATGTGTAAAATATAAATTTACTTGCAGTCACAATTGTAAACATATAAGAGGAAAATGTAAAAATCAAACAGTACAAAATTTGAGCAGTGGTAAAAAATTCAGCAATTAATAGAATCATAAAATCCTCCCCTTATAGAGTTGCACTTGGTAAAAATCCTATCTTGGGATTTAATAAATCTTTCCCACTGGACATACTGAAGAAGTTGTCAGACATTTAAGATTCGCCTGAAGAAGAAGAAAAGAAGAACTATTGAATGACGAAGGTAATCTTCCAAGAGTAAGTGTCCTTTTGAAATATTTTATTTTTTATTTTTCTTTAGTTTAAAAAAAAAATGTAATCTAAGAATTTGTTTTTATTTTTCAAGGTGACGAAGAGGCTGGGAGAAATGGAAAAAATTAGAAATTGCAAAGAAGGAATGGAGAGAGAAGCAGAGAAAGTGCGAGTAGAAGGGGAACCTTACAAAGAAGGAATGGAGAGAGAAGCAGAGAAAGTGGGAGCAGAAGGGGAACCGACAACCTCATCAGATATGAACATTGGCGAGGACGTCTGAAATTTCTTAGACAGGGCTAACAAACTGGAAAACAGAAACATTCTTGGTACAGTAATAAAGAAAGACAGTAATAAAAATTTATACCAAATTCAAACAGAATATGGGATATTAGATAGGATTTTTGTAAGTGAGGAACTCATACCATGTGGATGCACCATGCCTAAGAAAAACAGATTTACAGAAAATGAGAAAATATCTCTTAGAAAAGCAGTTAGGTTATATACTCAAGGAGGAAGCTGTATTTGTCGTAGGGGATGTATAGATAAACATTGTGAATGTGTAAAATATAAATTTACTTGCAGTCACAATTGTAAGGAAAATGTAAAAATCGAACAATACAAAATTAAATATAACTATTTCTTTTTTATCTCCTTTAGATTATAAAATTCATATAATTTCAGAGAGGACATTTACTAAGAAATACAAATTGTTCCAGAAGCCAATTAGGTTCTTAGTGTTTATTTTTCTTTTTTATTCAATCAATTCTATCCAGAATTTGGGCAATGTTGACCAAAAACGTTGCCAATGGCTCTTCACTAAACCATCTATAACCCTTTAGTGG
>NW_027642600.1:0-4995 GCF_032717465.1 Coenobita brevimanus | reverse complement strand
AATGCCACTTATATCACCAAGCTTGACTTAGTAAAAGGATACTGGCAGGTCCCGCTGACGGAACGGGCTAAACAAGTGGCTAGCTTTGTTGTCAGTGGTGCAGTATATCAGTGCCAGGTGATGCCTTATGGATTGAAGAATGCTCCAGCCACTTTCCAGAGGCTTATGGATAAAGTGGTGGATGGCATACCTAATTGTGTCGTTTACATCGATGATGTCATTGTGTATGACACCAAGTGGGAGGAGCACCTTGATCATGTGGAAATGCTCATTAAGCGGTTGGAGGAAGCTGGCTTAGTAGTCAACTTGGACAAGTGCGAGTTCGTACGTGCTAAGGTCCAGTACCTTGGATTTGTTGTGGGACATGGGCAAGTGGCTCCACCTCGGGCTAAGGTGGATGCCATTTCCAACTTTGCAGCACCCCAGTGTCGCCGTGCCCTCCAGCGATTTTTGGGCATGATCGGCTATTACCGAAGATTTATTGGGAATTACTCCACAGTGCTTGCCCCTCTTACTGACTTATTGCGCAAGGATAAGAAGTGGCAGTGGACAGCCGAGTGTGAGCAAGCTTTTACTACTGTTAAGTCTCTGCTGTGCCACCACCCTATATTGCGTGCACCAGATTTTGACAAATCTTTTGTGCTGGCAGTTGATGCTAGCCGAGTAGGGGTAGGAGCAGTGTTGATGCAGCCGGATGAGGGCCAGGTTGAACATCCCATATCATACTTCTCAAAGAAGTTTAATAGAGCTCAGAAGAACTATTCTGTCATAGAGCAGGAGTTATTAGCGATTATCCTGGCCCTACAACACTTTGCTGTCTACCTGCCCCTTTTGGCCCTGTGATCAAGATTTATTCAGACCATCATCCCCTGCAGTTTTTGAACAAGTTTAAATTTAAGAACCAGCGTTTGACCCGCTGGAGTTTGCTTTTGCAAGAGTACAATTTAGAAGTTAGGCATATTAAAGGGACTGATAACGTAATTGCTGATTGTTTGTCCAGGGAGGGGTCAGGGTCATGATTCGAAAATTTTGATCCAGGGCTCAAAATTTTCCTTTGGGGAAGGGCGTGTTACGTTGTCCGCCTTTCCCTTCCCACGGATGCAGCCGTTACAGCTGGGCTAGGGGGATTATGCAGTATGTATCCGCGTCATTCGCGGAGTTTATATTAGCGAGTGTTACAAGTTCTTTTGTTTCTTTCGTTCCAGCCACTGAGGGCAATTTTATTTAATACCATGCTGAGAATGCATTTGATTATTTTGATTGTCTTGTGTGAGCTACCAGTATATTTAATGATGTTTTGCTTGCATTAGAAGTACCAGTTTATTGTAGAGAGAGAGAGGGGCACGAATATAAGTTCTTATTAATTAATTTGATTATGCGTTCGCGCTTGGCCGTGCGCGAGCCTTGATCAGAGTCAGTATCTTCCCAGCTAGCTTCCGTATCGTGCGTGTGTGCACACTCTCTCTCTCCCCAGTCATTTTTATGCCGAGCTGGCGTTTTCATTTAAGTTTATTTTTATTCTTTTGTTGCTGACTGAGGGAAGTAGTTATTTTATTTTGTTTTTGTAACCGTGTTGTCTTTGGAGGGCCAGTTTGGCTCACCGTGGTCTTCTCGCTGCCTTTGTTAACGTTCCCCAACACACGTACATACACACACACCCCTAACCCCTACACAGTTAATCCCATCTCCTTGCTCAAGGCTAGTGAGAACCATCGTGAGCTATTAACTGCGTTCCCCCTTGGACACGGGTTAAGTAGAAAGTCGTCACCACCGGAAGTAAGTGGGAGGTGTTCCTGTATACTGTCTCGGGCGGTATTACTTCCGGTAGTGACGATAGTAGGCTAGATCTATAGGTAGGCTGTTCCGTTTATTATCAAAGTACAGAGTGTTGCGTTTTAGTTTTTCCGTTGCGCAGTTTTTCTCTAGTTTGCGGAGTGTCAGTGCCGGGGTCTGCGTTATTTTTGCAACGCAGTGGAGGCCGATCATCTAAGGCTGACTTGTTGTCTTTTTGTAATAGCTCCGGGCTGGCGCCACCGTAACAATATATATATATATATATATATATATATATATATGTATATATATGTATATATATATATATATATATATATATATATATATATATATATATATATATATATATATATATCCCATTGGATCCCAGGGGTGCTGGGTGAGGCATTGCATTGGGTGGGTACTAAGCGTACCGCCCTCCGCCTATCGGTTCATAGTCGCGAAGCTCATAGGTCCCTACCCGGGGGTTCCCTACTTTGTACAGGCTTGAAAAATCCCAGTTCTGCCCAATATTACTGACACTTGGCTCCAATGGGGTATCTTTGTGGGTGTTAAGTTGAGAGAGAGAGAGAGAGAGAGAGAGAGAGAGAGAGAGAGAGAGAGAGAGAGAGAGAGAGAGAGAGAGAGAGACTTTCAGGAGGTGAGATGACGAATTTATTTCTTCTACCGTCAGTAGATACCCAGACGGTCAGAGACAGATAAAACAGGCAAAGAGACTTGAAGATATACAGACAGACTTCTCATACTACCAACACTCTCTCAGTTGTTTTTCTTTCATTCCCATTCTGTTTACAGATTTCTCTCACTTAATGCAATGACAGATAGACAGACAAACAGCTAGACACAGAGGTGAACATAAGCAGACGCAGAGACAGAAAGGTAGGTAGATAGAAAGACAGATACACAGCTAAATAAACAGATCTCATATTACTAACTCTCCTTCTGTTTCCCTGCTTTTTCTCCCCTTTTGTTTATCTTCCTATTTCTGCTCGTCTAGTAGACTGCAAAGATAAATAAGTGTACATAAGCAGACAGTTAAGTTGACCGATAGATATACACATAGATAACATATAAGTAGATCGGAAGATCCACAGGTATATAGAAGAACGAACAGGTAAAGAGGCAGAAAGGTAGTTGAACAAAGAACATTTCCTTCCCTCTGTTTCCCAAATCCCTTCCTTCCCTTCTGTTTACCAGCGGATTTCTCCACCACCTACAGTGCACTGATACATTAAAACAGACGCAGAGAAAAAGACAGACAGTGAGCCAGAGAGACAGACAGAAAATGATAATGATGGATAGATCGAGATGGGATGACACATGGATAGATACGGCCTATATATTGACAAAAGTATGTAGTCAGATAAACAGACAGGTAGGGAGAGAGACGGATAGGTAGATAAGCACAATTTTCACATTACTATCGTTTCTTCTGCTCCCCCTCTCTCTCTCTCTCTCTCTTCCTTCCTTTATCTGCAGATTTCTTTCACTTCCTACAATGTATGGTTAACAGGGGTAGACAGACGGATAGAAATATAGGTATAAACGTATGGATGGACATATAAGAGGGACAGGTAGGAGGTAGACAACATATAGAGAGAAGTACAAATAGATAGTTGGGAAGATACAGATATGAAAATACTAATTACAACGCTCATATCTCTCTCTCTCTCTCTCTCTCTCTCTCTCTCTCTCTCTCTCTCTCCTGTTTACAAATCGACTTCTTTCACCTCACATAGTCTCAGAATAACTTTGTATCTTTTTGTAGTGGAGTTTTGTAGATTAGTTATATATATATAACTATATATATATATATATATATATATATATATATATATATATATATATATATGTCGTGCTGAAATAGGAAAATTGACATTTTAAACAAAATGAGCAAGGTTGTTGCTGGTTTATCTAACTTGTTGTGAGAGTTGCCGATTTAGTTCATTCTCTGGATATTTTGTTCAATCGGCAATTTTTCCTTTTTCCAAAGATGATAAACTAGTGGTAAAAGTATAAAAATAATAAAATTATTGTTATAATTCGTTTCAACAAGAAATTATAAGAATAATTTAAACACCTCAAATATGAAAAAATAGATGGTTTTCTATATACTCTTTGCAAATTGTTATCAAATCCATACACCATTTTCCTTTTAAAAAAATAAATAGTTTTTTCATCTATACTGAATTCAGTGTCTACATCCTCGGGCACTCCATTCCAGAGAGGTTTTTGCTACAAATGTCGTATTTATCGATTCCCATAATCTATTTCTCTCTAAGAGGTATGTGTTGTTATAGAAAATCAATCCAGCATTTATTCTGTTTACATTTTGGGGCAAATCTAAGTCATGTAGGTTTATCTGGTGGACCATACAGTTGTTGTATGTTTAAAATATCATCACTCTCCAGTCTAAAGTCTGCCGAATAATCTCTCACATAGTATGATAGATTCATAATGAAATTAACAAATTGAAAAAATATAAATATCTATAAAGAAATTATCTTATCATTATTAGAGTTTTATTAATTATAAGTATAAATTAAAAATTTAATATATATATTTTTGCGGAAAACCAAATCGATAGTTTGTATGGAGAGATGAAGAATCTCGAAGAAGCGGCCTCTGCATCAGCTTTGGTTCGCATTTTCAGAGCTATGTACAGTTATTTATGGCCACCCAAAAGTGAATATTATAATGCTGAAATTAAAGGAGAAGAAGAATGTGATGAAATTGTCCAAAAGCTGGCACAATATGTGATAATTCAAAAGAGAGAGAATAAATCATCAGATATGTTTCGTTGTTTTGCACATAGTTCCTCGTGCCTATCTCAGACGTGCTCCCCCGTCTGCTTGTTGTTTCGCCGTACTCGTCGCCATTTGAACGGTACAAATGAACACAAATGCAATGTATTAACTATATATCTCACAATTCTTCGCACATATGTGGCTTGGTGTAGATCGACAAATTGTGATTTACCATCCTGTCCTTTCAAACGTTTAAGGTCCCAAGTGCTAGAAGAAGAGAAAATTAATACAAAGGAATGTGAGGAAGCCGCTAAGAAGCTAAAAGAGTGTGTGATAATCCAAAACAAAAAGAATAAACTGGAGGATCTGCTTCTTTGTTTTGCACACAGCGCTTCATGTCCATCCGAAAAATGCTCCCCCTTCTGCCTGATGTTTCGCCGTGTTCGTCGCCATT
>NW_027642599.1:10000-13796 GCF_032717465.1 Coenobita brevimanus | reverse complement strand
TACCAGTCTCTAATCTGCTGCCATTCCCTACAGAACCTGAGCATAATAGACGAGAAATTAGCCCAGGTTGATGCAGCAATTCTTAACTCAAAATTGCCCCAAGAACAACTTTCTGAAGTTTGTCAAACATTTCATGCAACACCCTGTATGGGAAATTTGGATAAAATATTGGTGATATAATTTCCTAACTGTGTGCCATTCCCAACAGAATCTGAGCAGTCTAATGAGTCCACGCTTTGAAGGTTGGGTTGAAACAGGGATGTGTCATATCTCCATGGTTGTTCAATCTGTATATGGATGGGGTAATAAAAGAGGTACAAGGTAGGGTAGTGGATGTTGGAGTGGCCCTGGTGAGAGAGGGTAGTGTTTGGAAACTCCCTGTACTGTTGTTTGCAGATGATACTGTGTTGTTGAGTGAAGACGAAGGAGAGCTACAAAGATTGGTGGATGAGTTTGGGAGTGTGTGTAAGAAACGGAATCTAAAGGTGAATGTAGGGAAGAGTAAAGTGATGGTCTGTGAGAGAGGTGAAGTCAGTGATTGTGCAACGAGGTTGGATGGTGAGGAATTGGAAAATGTGAGTACGTTTAAGTACTTGGGTAGTGTGATGAGTAAGGATGGAGGTTTGGAGGGTGAAGTGCTTGAAAGGGTACAGCAGGGAAGAAATGTTGCTGGTTCTTTGAAAGCAGTGATAAGAAACAGGGAAGTGAGCATGTAAGTGAAATAGTTACTACATGACAGTATTGTGATACCAGCTCTAACGTATGGAAGTGAAGCTTGGACGTTGTTGGAAGGACACAAGTCAAGAGTGAGAGCAGAGAAAATGAGTTATTTAAGAGGAGCCTGTGGAGTCACATGGAGAGACAGGCTGACGAATGAGGATATAAAGGAGCGTTGTGGTGTGGATGTGGATGTGATAGGAAGCGTTAGGAGAACACACTGAGGTGGTTTGGCCATGTGGAGAGGATGGAGGGTGAAAGACTGACGAAGAGAGTGTATATGAGTGAGGTGGAGGGGGAAGAGGGAGGGGGAGGCCGAGGATGAGATGGAGGGATGGGGTGGAGAGGTATATGAGAGAGGGGTGTGTGAGTTGGGAGCAGGGCAGTGAAATGGCGGGGGACAGAGCGACTTGGAGGCGATTTGTTTGTGGCCACCCCAAACGGGATTGAGGCGTCTGGCAATAGATAGAGATAGATAGAAGATTAAATAACTAAAGCTAACACTGATTTGAACTAATACACATCTGGTCCACAGGTCGTGCTGGAGTCTGCTGCCTTGACGCTGCTTCCTTGCCACACTTGTCATACCCTGCTGAAGTTTGGTCTGCCCTGCCGTGAGAAGCCTGACGGTGGTGTGGTGTCTTCCCCTACTCTGAGATGCCTGGTGGTGTGGTGGTGGTGGTGGCGGCAGCGGCGGCGGCAGGGTGTCGTGTCTTCCCCAGCCGTGAGATTACTTGCTGCTGCTGCTGGTGATCTGCCCTGACCTGCCGAGAGAAGCCTGGTGGTGATAGTGTGATCTGCCTTGCAAGTCCAGGATGTTCTGTGGACAAATGCTACTTTTGAATGCATATCTTATATTGCTGTCTCTGTTAATGTATTTTGTACTGAAGTATTAATAATGAAAACTTAAATTTTCTGTCTTGTTTCATTACCTTTTTAACTGTGGCTTTGACTTAATATAGGTGATAAGTATATTGCGCTCTGCAGTCTTGTGTGTTGTGGGGACGGCTTTTGTGATGAGCTAAGACATTCTGATCGCTTCACCAAATTACTGCTCAGCAGTATGATCAGTGGACATAAAAGATTATACAATACAATGATATATAGCTAAGCATAAAAAAGGTTATGGGAATTCTCCACCATGCAATCAATGGACCTAAATTAAAGCCTATATTATAAAGCTAAGCCTGAAGAGGGTTATGGGAAGTAGATTATGATGCAGAGTAGACACTGGTAAT
Organism: Coenobita brevimanus; assembly: GCF_032717465.1. Taxonomy (NCBI): domain Eukaryota; kingdom Metazoa; phylum Arthropoda; class Malacostraca; order Decapoda; family Coenobitidae; genus Coenobita; species Coenobita brevimanus. Next base: position 11,841 of record NW_027642599.1, on the reverse strand, counting down.
GTTCACTGAGCCGTGCCCGCAACACACAAGAACTGGGTGGCGTAATATATGGACCACCTTGTATAATGAGAGGCCGTAAGTGTGTGCTGACCCACAAACTTGCCATCAATGCCCCGTCATAACTATTACTGTGTCTTGTAGGAAGCACAAAGAAAACAGGCTACAGAATACCTCCTTGTCTCTCGTTCCTCCTACACAAACATACACGCCTTTCACTTTAACTTGGCACAGAGTTTCATTTAAAGCATACCAGAATGTCACGCAGATCAGTAGCAGAAACAGCCAATACTACAATTCTACTTCCTTTCCACGGCACTCATTCGTGACTAGCATCATATTCTAGTGATAACTATCGCTACTACTCGGCAAACAGTATGGAAACTATTTATAAGCTATCTGTCTATCCATCTATCTATAGCCAGACGCCTTAATCCCGTAAGAGGTGGCCACAAACAAGTCGCCTCTATGCCACCCTGTCCCCTGTCATTCTGCATCACTCCCCCTAATTCACACCCTCTCTCATATACATCCCAACTCCATCCTCCACTTATAAGTAATACATTAAAACAACCGTGAATTACTGCCGCACAAGCTGAGCCGTAATCATATCCAACACAAACACGAAGAAGCTTTAAAGAACAGAAAACAATACCTTGATAGGAGAAGACACTAAGACCACAAGTACTGACAGCCTACACCAAGAAACATAACTAATTTCAGTCAGAGACCAAGTGAATATGAGAGGCACACAGTTCATCACTTCAGCTACAGATCCGTCCCACCTTTGTAACCTTATGTTGCATCATCCTCTCCACAAACAAAATCGAACAACCGCCCAACACTACACAGATTATCTTTGCAACATGTCCCCTCCTCCACCCATTTCTACACTTCCCAGACACATACATAAACACACAGACACCCCAGCCAGCCAAAACTTTCTATACCAAACACAGACATAAACACACAGACACCCCAGCCAGCCAAAACTTTCTGCCAAACACATACATAAACACACAAACACCCCAGCCAGCCAAAACTTTCTGCCAAACACATACATAAACACACAAACACCCCAGCCAGCCAAAACTTTCTATACCAAACACATACATAAACACACAGACACCCCAGCCAGCCAAAACTTTCTATACCAAACACATACATAAACACACAGACACCCTAGCCAGCCAAAACTTTCTACCAAACAGCATCCTTCATGTGCCACCACCAGCCATACACCCTTCAGACACTACTGAACCCAGAGACACGAGTACACCAACCTTCCCTGCTACAATACTAACACAAAATATAACACACATACAATCCCCTGTGCTCATACTGCAAAGTGGCACCCCCACACCACAGCACACCCACTCACTTCCTGCACCACAGCACAGACAATCCTTCAACATAGCACTTGGTTCACATCCAGAGGAGCCTAAGACGTAACAAGAGCAACAACAACTTAGGCCAAGTAAGAGTGAAACGAGTATAGTTACGAAAGGAAAATTACTGCAAGTTATTTTGTAAGCGCTTCGGGTACATAGAGTTACAAGGCCGCAGGGAACGGACTGCATACCGAGGGTTATAATACTGTGGCGGCTTAGGGGGCTTTATACCATCTTTTCTTCAGTGATTTATTGTTCAACCGAGCGAGCGTACAGAGCAAGCGAGCGAGAACACTATGTGACATGGTATAATAGGGTGGCAGAGAACAGCGCCAAGACTGTGTTGTCTAGGAAACTATTAAAGCCACAACGGATCTATGGACATCATTAGAAACCTAGTAAAAAAATAACAGGAGTTACTTGAGGGACTTTTCTCAAAATCTGCCGCGCCAG
>NW_027642599.1:0-5000 GCF_032717465.1 Coenobita brevimanus | reverse complement strand
AAGACGAGAAACATGTCCAGCTACTTTTACAACCACTAGATGGTTCCCGGGCCCTCTCATGGTAGGGGCAACTATAGTATTTTATTCCAGGTACTGTTGGGCGATGACATTCAGCTGAGAGTGAGTCATACTACTATAAGAGTGTTAATGCTGTCTCTATTAACTCTCATGATCATACAGGTCTACCAGCCCTACCCAAAAATAAATTGTGTGTGTGTGTGTGTGTGTGTGTGTGTGTGTGTGTGTGTGTGTGTGTGGTGTGAGGTGCCTGTGTGTTACCATGGCAACCTCCCGATACCATCACAGTTACATACACACATTTCCTCACCAGCAAGTTCCACTAGAGAGTACTGTGTGTGTGTGTGTGTGTGTGTGTGTGTGTGTGTGTGTGTGTGTGTGTGTGTGTGTGTGAGTGGGTGGGTGAATGTGTTGTGTGTGGAGGGTGGTGGGTGTGGGTGACAGGTTTGATGTGGTTGCTGTGTGTGTGTGTGTGTGTGTGTGTGTGTGTGTGTGTGTGTGTGTGTGTGTGTGTGTGGTGTTGTCTATGTGTACCAGGTGATCCTGTGTGTGTCCGGCAGGGACACTGCGTGTGGATGCATTGTAGAGCTCATAGTGAACCTGTTTGAATGAAGGTTTGGGTATGCATATCAGTAAATGTGCATATATATGCGTGTGTGTGTGTGTGTGTGTGTGTGTGTGTGTGTGTGTGTGTGTGTGTGTCCATATGAGTATTCATAAATGTGTGTGCATCAGTGTGTGTATGCATCAGCGTCTGTGTGTATCAGTGTGTGCATACATTGCCGTGTGCGTGTATCAGTGTCTTAATGCATCAATGCGTGCGTGCATCCATGTGTGTGCATCGGTGTATTTGTGCCAGCGTGTGTGCGTGCATCACTGTGTACATGCAACAATGCCTGCATGAATCAGTATGTGTGTATTGAAACATATGTGGGTGCATCAATATATATGTACTACCATGTGCTTGCTTGCTTCCACGAGCATAAACTTTGTAAATATAGGTAAATTAAGTGCGCCTTCGTGCATTCCCTGTATGTATGTATGTATGCATGTATATATGTGTGTGTGCAGGTGCGTACATGTGTGCACTTGGGTGTGCGTCTGAGTATATGTGTGTTTTGTGTTTGTGTGTGTTTTTTGAGCAGATGCATGTGTACGTGAATGCACTTACAGCAGATTTATGACTACAGAACTAAGGTTATTTTTGCCAACACGTTCTTACCCTAAAATACAAGCCTCAGTAGTCACTTTATATTCAGGTTCTGATCTGTACTGCTGCGTGGACAGAGACAAGGGGGAAACAAACCATGTCCACCAATTTGATCGGCACGAGAATCCACAGGACGATACTCACTTATTTCACTGGTGCTGAGACGCCAGAGCTGAGATGCTGCTCGGCTCCCTTCCCTCACACACTGCCCCCTTGTCTCATCAAACTTACGTGTATTACCTTTATTTTTTACTTGTCTTTGGCCTATGATACATCCTGGCTGTCAGTAAGACATCCTTGTGTCCTAATGTAATTACCTTAATGACTAAAAACAGCAAAATCTAACGCTTACCTCAGGAGATTGAGTCAACGCCCCCTTACCTTCCCATCTCCTTTACTCACTGATACCTTCTTCGTCTCATCGACAAATACACTTGTTACCCATATTTTTTACATGTCTTTAGCTTATAACACTCCCTGGCTGCCACTAATATATCTTTGTGTCCTAGTTTAACCCCCTGAATGGCTAATAACAGGAAATTCCAACACGTACCCACAAGAAAGCGCCGACGTTCCCTCTCCCTCTCGTCGTCCGGCGGCCACTGACTGACAGAGGCAAGCAGCGAGTCCTACCAAGCTTAGAATCTTTGCTTAGCTACTCTTATAGCCAAAAGATGGTATGGTGACCCTCTCATGACAGGGAATACTCTAGTGTTCCATCCCAGCTAATCCTAGAAGCCCTAGAGGGCTTGGGTAGGGGGATAAGGAAAGGGGAGGGGTGGAGGAAGGGGAGTATGGGGGGTTAGGGTCTGAGCCGGGGGTGCTCGATGGCGGGTTATTACGTGGCTGCCGTGATCTTGATAATGGGTGTAGGGGTGGTTTAGAGTCTTAAGTGAATTGCAGGGTGTGAACTAAGTAGTTGATTAATAAAAGGGTCAGTAATAAATAAACTATTGGTGCTTAAGTGAACCCTCAGCGAAACACTTGCCATGACGCGAGACTAGTGTGACGCGGAGCTGGGCGGCGCACGCCTGCACTCCCCGTTTAACATTTGGTAACTGAGGCGCTGATCGCTGGAGGTAGACGGCCTGGCGCCATGGCCTAACCGAAGCAGATATACACCACACCATCCCAAGAGCGACACTGAGGGTCGCTGACTGCATGGGCATGGGGGTTTTAAATGGGTTGTGGCAGACTGGTTGACGCCGCATTGGGGGCGGGGCTTGCAATAAAGAAAATTCCCACATAATGTAGGGGACCCTTACGTAACTTCGACGAATCTTTATACCGTCCATTGTCGTTTCGTTTTTATTTTCTCTCTCTCTCTCTCTTGTTCTTACGTTGCCTCATGTTAAAAGGTCCTTTTATTTCTTAATGGCGGTGGTCTAATATCAATTTCCATGTGGCTCTATATGTGGACACTCAGTGGATTGTGTTTTCCATTCTTTCCAGCTAATCTACAGTTTATCACATCTTTCCTGGCTTATTTCACAGCGATATCTATACTGCATTCGGATTCTACACTAAGTTATTGGCTGCTTAATCAGTTGCTTTGTACTGTGATCGTTTCGTATCATTTATAAAAGCTCCAATAAGCTTGCATGCGTCGGTCTTAGTCACATGATGGCTCTCCACGCTGCTTGATCTCTGGCAGCCTCCCTATTCAGTCCCTTATCCCTGAGGTCACACTCTATGACCTCGTCTCAGGTCTTTTTCGGTCTGCCTCTCGCAACCCTACCCCCGACGTTCACATTCTTACTGTAGATCCATAATATCTGAATGTTTCTTGTCTGCTTCTTACCATTTGTAAAGGGTTCCCTGTACTGTGTGTGTGTGTGTGTGTGTGTGTGTGTGTGTGTGTGTTCTTACCGAATTGTATCTTTACAGGAATGAGTCCAGCTCGTACTGTCCCGTGTCTTAAACCATATTTATCGTACATATCCTTAAATTTGTGAATTGTTTTGGCACACACTATTTCATTCGGTAGTGCATTCCATTGATCAATTGCTCTGTTTGGGAAACTGAATTTCCTTACGTCTTTATCACCTCTCTTCTTATGCAGTTTTTTGCAGTGTCCTCTTGCTGACGCTTCCCCATATGTTAAGTAATCATTTATGTCTATTTTCTCCTTCCCTGATATGCATTTATATAACATTATCATGTCACCTCTTTTCCTTCTCTCCTGTAGTGTTGGTAGATTCAGTTTATTTAGTCTTTCTTCGTAGCTTAGATCCCGGTAAGAGTAATATACGGCTTGGATAGGTGGTTAGGAGGCTGATGAGGACTGTGAGGAGTGAGAAAGTATAAGCAGACGAGACTACTTGGTTCAGAGGCTGATGAAGGCTATGAGAAGACCATAAATGATTTGAGAGAGTTGTCATTGTATAATCAGACAGGACGTGTGCGACTCCCTTTATGGTGTGTGTAATGAGCAGTAAAAAGCCTTGCACGAGGGAGGTCGGAAACTAAAAACATGCTCTTGACAAATTACGAATAGGAGGAGTGTAATAGATAATAAACACCCTTGCACGAGAGGGAGGTAGGAGGCTTGAAAAACATACCATCGACAGATTACCAATATGACGAGTGTAATAGAAACTCATGTAACAGACACGAGTAAACACCCATGCCTGAGAGGTGGGGAGCTGTAAACATATATCAGCGATGTTACCAATTGGAGGAGTTTAATAGACGGTAAATATCCTTACTTGAGAGGAGGCGGAAAGCTTTAGAAACATTCCATTGACATATTAACCTTCATATTAAGCAAAGCACTGAGGTATCTATTAACGCTTGCCTTAAAAGACTGAACCTGAGTCTGTTATCTCGCAGCCACATACGAAAAGACATAAAACAAGGCATATCCAACGACATGCAGTACAGCAACGTCTCTTCAAGCTTATTCTTACTTCATACGACTTTATTCAACTTGTGCAAGATATCTGCTAATGAAACTTGGGCAGGATATCTGGTACACAAGGCTGTACCTACTGCCATCTTTTTAGTTCTAGTATTTTCCACGAAGCTCTTATACAATCGTCCAGAGAGAACTAAATAAACAAAAAACATATGCTATACTGAGGAAGAGGCAATTGTAACTATAAAGGACGCTATTCTTAAGCAGTCCACCCTCAGTCACACGAGAAGTTAAACATACAAACACAAAGTTTCAGTCACACAAGGCACACACACAATATATAAAATAGACGAAACACGAAGCAAGCATACACACACACACACACACACACACACACACACACCTCCTGTGATGTTTGACTTTGGAAGGACCGACCAACAAAAGACCGCAATGCATAAACCAATTTATATAGGCCTAGTCTAAACTAACCTATCTATATTTGCTCGAACTGAATCCTGCCTAACCTCGAATGACCTAATCCAACCTAAATTAACCCAACCTAATCTAACTTAACCTCACCTAAAGTAGTCTAATTGTATTTAACCTCACAATCTCACGTAACCTCCTCATACCTAACCTAACCAATTCTGACGCAGCCTAACCGCATCTAACCCTACCTAATCCTACCCAGTCTCACTTAACCATACCATACCCGACCTAACCCAACCCAGTCAAGCCTAAAATGACCTAATCCAACCGAACCTAACCCAGCCTAACCCAACCAAATAAAACCCAACCCAAAACCTATCAAAACCGACGTATTCTAAAGCAATCTAACCTAATCCGTCTATATCTAGTCGAACTGAAGCCAACCCAACCAAAAATTACCTAATCAGACCAAACCCTGCCCAAAGT
>NW_027642598.1:0-4995 GCF_032717465.1 Coenobita brevimanus | reverse complement strand
GTCTAGCCTCGTGCACCTGCGCTCCACCACAAAAAAAAAAATAAATAAAAAGGAAAGCCAAGGGTCATGAATGAACTAAAGGACTGAACTAAGCGGAGAAGAACAAAAATCGTAGAGAAGATCGCCCCAAATTTGATGAGACAGTGTAGTATAACTGAGTGAAATAGGCGTTGGATATGACGGAACTAAACGGCAGTTATACCCACCTCTCTTCTGTACCGTACACTACCCTGATTCAGCCTACCCTACCCAGCCCACCACCACCCAGCCCTATCTTACCCTGCCATAACCTATCCTACCCTCCCCAACGCAACTCGACCCATCCCTACCCCATACTGCCAAAACCAACCCTACCTTACCCCACCCTGTCAAGACAGACACAATCCTACCCCACCCTGCCAAAACCAACCCAGTCCTACTCCACCCTGCCAAACCCGACCAATCCTTTCCCACCCTGCCAAAAACCGACCCAATCCTACCCCACCCTGCCAAAAAAAGACTCAATCCTGCCCCACCCGGCCAAAACCGACCCAACGCTACCCCACCCGGCCAAAACCGACCCAATCCTACCCCACCCTGCCAAAACCGACCCAGATCGAGTCCCGGAGGTGAACAAAGGTTTTTATATCATATAGACGTTTTATATTTTATATTTTGCAACTTTCAGAGGCATTTACTCAGCTTTAGGAGTCTTATGGATAGGCTCAATCAAACGTATCGAACCTCCCATGTTAGAAAAAATAGCTTACAGAAATGCGTCCTCGTACTGAAGGGGCGGAATGGACAGATCGAGTGACTAAGATATTGAATTATGTATAAGACTGGTTTTGTTGTTATTTCTATTATTATTATTATTATTATTATTATTTCAGGCAAATGTCCCAGGCTTCTAGACTGGCTGACTAGCGAATATTATTAAGTCTCCCGTGGCTCCGTGCTCCTTCCACTCAAGAGCCTGCACTTCACGCATTCCACGCACAAGATGGCGGCACCGCTGCATTCCTGCGAAGACGAGAGGTCAGGAGGACGACACTTGCTTTTTGTTTGTTTGTTTACTGTAATTGCTTAAAGTTGTGATCCCTCCAACTTGAATGCTCAGTTGTAACTATAGATAACTAGAATACGATGCTAGTCACGAAGAAGGGCTATAAAAAGATACAGAGCTCGTAGTATTGGCAGGATGAATCACTCTTGCGTGATAATCAAAGACGGTGAATAAAACCCACACTTGTAGACGAAGAATATAATTACCAAACAGTTTCGGTGGACACTGCCACCATCTTCAGTGGTCAAGATAGTGAGAGGGAGTGACATATTGACTATACAAGGGTTCCTTTTTATGCCTGTGTGTGTGTGTAAGGGTGGGGTAAAGGTGAGGTGGGGTGGGAGTAGATTATGTGGGGATTAACCCAAGGGGGATTTTGGGACATTGCCGGACAGGTCAGGTGTAATTCCTATCTGACCTTACCTGTGTCGTAGCAGGAGTCTCTTCCTGCTACGACACAGGTAAGGTCAGATAGGAATTACACCTGACCTGTCCGGTAATGTCCCCCCCAAAATCCCCATTGGGTTAATCCCCGCTTACAATCTACCCCACCCCACCTAACCTTTACCCCACCCTTTCACACACACACAGGCATAAAAAGGAACCCTTGTCGTGTCAGTATGTCACTCCCTCTCACTATCTTGACCACTGAAGATGGTGGCAGTGTCCACCGAAACTGTTTGGTAATTATAGTCTTCGTCTACAAGTGTTGGTTTTATTCACCGGCTCGTAGTATTTTTTTCTTTTAACTAAGATACATGAAATAAGCTGCAAAAATACGAAAATACGAGCTTACTTAATGTAAATGAATTATAGTACGTTCAAGATGGAGGGAAGGCATTTTGTATTTTGTTTGTGATGTTATAATGTCTTTCAGGATCCTCTCTCGGCTGAACCAAATTGTCTGGCGTCAGCTGGAACATGATGCTAGAGTTATGTCGGTCGTGAGGGGGTTAATGGTGACGGTATTGACACTGTCAGGCTCCTATGACTCACTCAGTCGAATAAAATCGTCTGAGTCAGCTGAAATGGGGTACTAGAGTTGTCCCAAGCACCAAAGGGTTAAGATTCTTAACCCTCTGGTGCTTGGGACAACTCTAGTATTCCATTCCAGCTGACAGACGATTTTGTTCGGCTAAGTGAGTCATAGGAGCCTGACAGTTACTACACTGTCACCATTAACCCCCGCATGACCGACATAACTCTAGCATCATGTTCCAGCTGACGCCAGACAATTTGGTTCAGCCGAGTGGGTCTGGGGGCCTTGGGGGGCACTAAATGAAAATATCCAAAAAATATTAAAGGGGGGGCTATATCAATTTTGCCACAGGAGGTATATTGGACTTTTTAATAAAACCCCCTCCTCTCTCACTCCCTGTGTTTTGTATATACCCCTCTCTGTCTGCCTGTGGTGTGTCTGTCCCACCCTCTCTGTGTGTGGTGTATCCTCTCTGTGTGTGGTGTATCTACTGTGTGAAGGTGGCTGTGTACGTGTCGTGTGTGTGTGTGTGTGTGTGTGGTGTGTCTACTGTGTGAAGGTGGCTGTGTACGTGTCTTGTGTGTGTGTGTCTTGATGTGTATATATATGTAGTAGTGTGTGTGTGTGTTCGTCTTGATGTGTGTATGTATGTAGTAGTGTGTGTAAGTGTCTTGGTGTGCGTGAGCTGAATTCTAAGTATGGGACCTTGTGGTTTTAAGGAAAGCCTGCTACGCAAACTTCCCTCAGCCACATTTTAAAGAAACCTCTATCAACACCGGGACTTGAACCCGGGTCTTCCTGATTAGCAGGCCAGCACCATGCTGACCATGCTACCGCGGCCCCACAGGGATAGCGGCTAAAACTTCTACTGTATTTTATTTCTTTACATGTTACAAAAAATGGGAAATTGGACAACATGCATAGACTTAACTCAATTTTCATGTACCTGTTAATGTCGCTTTAGGAGGAGATATCTCGAAATTTCCTGAGCTACTTGGAATACCTAAGCCTGCAGTTTAATGCTAATCATGAACAAGTGCTATGGAAAGAATATAGAGCAGTTGCTACTTATATAAAGGGAGAAAGTAAAAACTGGAACTTAACTGCTAACCAACGGCAGGACTTAAACGATTAACCATATATTACATAAACTTAACACACTGAGTGACACAGAAACTAAACATATGATACAAATTCTTTAATGAAACTTATAACGAGAGTACAAATGACAAAATATACACTGCACAGGAAGACAGTACAGTACTCAGTGGTCATACTCTGAGAATGAAAGCCTATCTGTTGTACCGATTTATAAACGGAAGAGATGAATCGCTAAATTTGATCCACAGTAAAATAATAATAATAATGAATACATAAAACAATAAAGACAAACCATATAGACTACATGTCCACCCTAAACTGACAAAAACCTGGCATCTCTCCACCTTGAATGCTGAGCTGTTTCTAGAGATAAAGACTAGATTATCATGCAAATCACAATGAAGATCTATGGGGAGGATGCAAAACCATAATACTGTCTTATTCTGCCACTTAGATACAGGAACTAAGCAGCAGAAGGACTAAAATTTGTCAAGGTGAGCCAACTACAATGACACAGATGAAGTCTGAGATTATATAATGTGTAATCATGAACTGATTGCATCATTCAGTAAAGATTACAAAAGGAAAAGCTATCAAATCTGAAAGTGTAAGTACTATACAAGATATGATTAACCTTGTACATCCATATTCTGAGATATGCTTCCTATATCATAGCCTACACACAAATTCATCCCCCTCAACAGTAATGGTATATTCCTGCTGTCTCCTGACTTCCAATCCACTTATGAAACCTCTCTCCTAATTACAGTACAGTAATATGTTAATGAAGGCTGCTAGTAATTACCTTCAGTATGATAATTCTTATTTAAAGGTAGCAGCAATGGCTAATGAAGGATGTAAGGTATGCAGTCCTTCCAGTTCAATATACTATATCTCCAATCAGGCTTTATCCAGTGTCTCTCCTACACATGTTAATACCTTCAGTCTTCACTAGTTTAACTCACAGAGCAGGGATTTTTTTTTTTCCTGCCATCTCATGATTATATTTAGCTTTGTATAGACTTCTGGAAGTGTAGGGGTTAGGCACAGCCTCACTGAACTCCTGCAATAGCAGAGACTTTGCATAAGTTGAATAAAATTGCCTTCTGGCACTAGGAATAAACTGAAAAGGGCATCACGGGATTGCAAGAGTTAAAGGGACTCGCGGAGTTTATATCCCCTATGTAAACAAACTACCCATTAGTTTTTACACACATCCCCTCATTTTTTCCAGCCAATTAACCTACTATGCCTGCCCATGTACAGGATCACATTCGACCTTAAAACCTAAACAGATGGTGTGAATATCAGGGGATTTAAGTAGCACTGCTTACTCGAGTTTAAAGGGACATCTTGGTCACCTGGAGATACACACCGCCGTATATCATCCTTATAGCTAATAATTACAACTTACATCAGCCGACTACACCTCTCGATAATGACAGCAAACACTGATAAACACATGGGCATAAGAATTACCATAATAAGAAGTAGACTAACACCGTAAAGAATAAAATCTTCACTCATCTCCAGCATCTCTCAACGTTGCTCCCATAATGCACCAGTGACGTCACACTTCAAATTAAACATTTACTTATTAAATTTTAAGAAGAAAATTTCGTGAATATATTATCAGTCTTTTAAACATTAATTTTCGTGCAAACTGAATAGAGAGGTAAGTAAAGTGTTTCTTGTTAAATTAAAGATAACCCAATGAATCAGTGGCATCATCATCTCTCTCTCTGAAATTCCATACAGAGTACCAGAGTAGGATCACTATTTACTGTCCTGCCGATATATCTCTACAGTTTTACAATGGGATTTAAAAATAAACGGCCTGGTGGTGGTGGCAGGGGATAAAATTTTGCGA